>NW_017304461.1:1272020-1274008 GCF_001594115.1 Trachymyrmex septentrionalis | reverse complement strand
TTTTTTTTGTGTCTACTATAGTCTATTGTATATTTTATGTCTATTACTCTGTTAACATGTAGTCCTTTTCATAGTCTTTTTCAATAAACTAAATGAAATAAAATAAAATTAAATTTTTTGCTATTTTTTTGTCTGACTTGTTTTACAATATAATATACATATTTTGAAGATAATATACTATAATGTGTGAAAGTAATCTTTATGTCAAATAAGAAATACTATCATATTTATATCCACACATGAATTCATTGATACTTATATCTATTTGTGCAGTGATAATTATTGTATTACATATAATTAATATACATATAATTTTAGTTATTATATTATAGTAAAGCGCAAAACATTTATTTCTTTGGGATCTCATGTTATTTATTTTATGTATTTTGTTTGATGTACTGATGAAAATGCGTATAATATGAGCATGCATTTTTATATTGTGATTAGTTTTGCGTCGAAAAATGTTCTATTATTTTACTATTTATTGATTTTTTATTACTTAGAATTTTATTAGCTTTATTATTCAATTTTTTTGTGTTACAAAAAATTGTGTACGAGTAATATACATATATATTACACAAAAACGTTGAAATTTATAATTATATATATGTATATATATAATTTTTTCTAAATTTAAATATAATTTTAAATTGAAATAATGCAATACAGAAAAGTTTTGCGCAATTTTTATGCATTAATTTTTTTAAAATTAATATCTCTGTCTTACATTTTTCGATACCATCAATTTGCGTATTTAATTCGAATCGAAACGTAATATGGTCAACAATGATAATATATATATATATATAATTGACTAAAGAAAGATTTTTTCTTCTTATTGATTTTTGATCAAAATGCAATCATACTATGGCCAGATTCAACCAAGGTAAGTTTAATCTGGCGCGAAGAAAGAAGAAGGAATATAATACAAGAAATAAGGTAAGTGGTCAATATTGACCACGTGATGTATAAGATAATGTACAAAGTAATTTATTTATTTAATTTTCTCCTATTTTCTCATGTACATTTACCCCTATTTTGCATATATATGTGCGAGATTGAAAATATCCTATTTAAATTCTAATCGAACGCGTATTAAAATTGCAATTTGTCTTATTCGGGTAGGTTTCAAATATTCTGTTGGATTAACCAACAGAAAATTAATAAGTCGCATGTCACATCGCGGTTTTAATTAAAGATTTGTTTTACTATGTTAAAATATATGGTGAGAGAGAGAGAGAGAGAGAGAGCAAATGGATAGAAAAAAATTGTAGACATATAGGAATGTAGATTGGAATACGGGTAGATAGATATTCGGTTAGGTACAGACTAGGGATAGGTAGGCATAATAATTTTATCGAGTTGAAAAGGTTGTTGTATAAACAAAAGGTATATGTATAGACAAAATAACAATTTAAATGTAATAATAATAAATATGATATGTTTATTATATTTTTTATTTTAAATATTAAATAATTTTATATATATTATGTTAAATATAATAATAAAAATAATATCTGTATTTATTGTTGTTATATTTATAATAATATCAATTAAAAATTATGTTATTAATTTTAAAGGAATTTTTTAAGAGACATTATGACATATTATAAATATTACGTTATATGTATTATATTTGTAATTTATGTAATAATAATTGTATATTATTGTATATTATATGTATATACTATGTATTGTAATTGTGATTTATGACATTGATGTTATAATAATTGTAAATAATGTTGATTATTGTAATCGAATGCACAGATTTGTATAAACATTCGTTTTGAGAAGTCTTTAAAAAAAGTCTTTCGATAAACATTTGTTTTGAAAAATCTTTAAAAAATTTTTTTTATACTAAAAGATTGTTAATAAATTCGGTACATACTTTATTTAAAATTCCGTATTAATAGTTAAAGTTTTTGTAGTATGTTTATTATAATATTATACATAATTACAGATATTAAGGCTATGATTATAATGTGTAC
>NW_017304461.1:1269549-1271920 GCF_001594115.1 Trachymyrmex septentrionalis | reverse complement strand
ATATGTATATACAATATTTGTCCGCGAAATTTATTTCATATCTTATCTCGCTCTTATGATAAAACGTATTTAAAAACTATATTAAAAATATTTATTAAACGAATTCTTAAATTATATTCTGTATTAAATATCATTAAAAAATTAGGAAAATATCACGTTATTTTTGTTTATAAATGCAGTCGTTGTCACGGCAGTGGGACTTCATTGCTTTTAGTAAATTTTGTGATTTGTATTGACGGAGAGTCATAATGATTTTTAACGTGGAAAATTTTTCGTCATTTTCCATCCGAAACGTCTAATTCGGTACCTCATGAATCGGAAAATTTCCGTTACAGGGCAGAAATTAATCTTGATTTTTCTTCACAATCCCCGAGAGCTATGATTTCGGCAAGTTAACAATAGCAATAATGTTTAATTAATATTTTTTAAATTGAATCACGAAATCAATTAAATAATTTGTCCTGAGAGAAGAGTTTATTCTTTTTTTGAAATATTCTTCCATTAATTAATGTTGCTTTGACAATAAAAGACTTAGCAGATTGAACATGGATAGCATTTAATTGTTATATGTAAAAGAGAATAAATTACATTAAGTAAACTAAAATCACTGTTTTGTCGTTCCTTGCAACTTCTTTGACAAGGAAAATATGGTTATAAATGGATATATATTTTATTTATTTTTATCTTTAATTTTTTAAAGAAATTATTTTCAGGCGCCGACATCCTTCTATTACAGAAGAATTATTAATTAATCTTTACATGTTCCAGAACATTAATTAATTTTTAAATTTTTAGGTTGCTTTATATAATAAAATACATACGCAGTGTATACATTAATATAAGGAATTTTTAGTTTTTATTTATCTGATAAATTTTTTCAAAAAGATTTATACTTATTTAAATAAATTATTGTAATGATACAATGAACATAATTAAAAATGTGTGGGTACTTAATGAATTCAAGACGAATCGATTGGGTATCCCGATATCAATAAGATTGTGATAACTTTAATTATCCGAATGTTACATTTAATATTTGGATAAGATATTTAATTATTTGAATATATTTGCTAAAATGTTATAGAAAAGTACAAAATAACGTGAATCTTATTCCATTAAATATTTGATTAGGAAATTAATTGAAGTCTTGTTGTTATCGGTTCGATTCGTCTCGAACAGTCGGTACCTGAGAATTTTTGTGCTCCCACATTTAATAAATTATAATAAAGATGTATGTATTTTATTATTTCGAAATATAATCATTTGTAACCACTTTTCGATGGAATCGTTCTATCCATGTTTTTTTGATAATAAAAAAAATGTATTTGATAATGGAAGAATATATTTTCTCGCGCGAATCTTGATCTCATATAATTAAAAAACTGATGAATATCGATTAAATTATCATCAAAATATTTGGAAAATGAGTTATACTTGCATTATGCAAAGATTTGGAAAAAGGTGATAGTTGTTAACTCGCTACTGAAATAGCTGCTATCGGGAGCAGTCCGGAAATCTGGGATTTGTTTCCTCCTGCAATGGAATCTTTGGTATTCAACGGATCACTTAACTTTCCTTTGCGGTTCCCGTAGAACTCGTCAGAAATAGAGCATACAGCTCATTCTCCAGCATATATAAATCGTTCTTCTCTGTTTACGAATACTCTCTCAACATGAGTTACAAGGGACTTGATTTGATCGAATTGTTGCCAGTTATCCTCTTTTGAACGCAGTCTTGATAACGTCATCTTTGTTAAAGTAAACCGGGAATTAGAATTTATACACGCGATTAAATACATAGCCTGATTTATTTAGTTATATTATTAAAATAGATGCAATATTGCAAAATATTTTTTGATATGTATTATCGTGTAGAGAAATAATAATATAATTATACGAAACTCGCTTTGAAACGAGAATAAAAATTGTGTACGAGAATTGATGAGATTATTTCATTTGTCGCATATTTTTTCATTTGATCATTGTCATGCACTAAAATTTTGCTTATTTTTTGTATATTACACATTTTGTGAATCTTGTGAAAATGTAGCTTTAGTATATGTTAATAGTTGACATTCTTTTTAATTGAAAGATATATATAATATATTTATTAACAATCTTTTGAGTTTTGTTGCTTATATAAATTAAATAAAGCGAAATAAACTTTGCAATTGCTATGCAATTAATAAGAAACGTTACGTAATAGTCACTTGTCGATCATAACCACATATTTCACATTGCATCGTAACAAAATTGTGTTATTATACGCATCCCGAACGTTTTGTATGTAATTTCACATCACAAAGACATTTTACATGTATTCTTGTTGCATATTATGCTATATTTTCAATTTTATAATTCTTTTGTATTGT
>NW_017304461.1:1244292-1268374 GCF_001594115.1 Trachymyrmex septentrionalis | reverse complement strand
CCCCCCCCCCTCCCATTATATATAATTGTATATAAAATATGTCCATATATATAACATTTTTTCCCGAATTATATGAATGAAAAATTAAAAAATGAAAACAGTGTGTCCAAAGTAGGGATAAAACACATTTGCATTATTGTTATTTTTTATAATAATGATTTATTAATAACATTGCAATTTTTTATAACGATAACTATAATGTCAGGATTAAGAAAGTCATTTTTTTTTAATAATTCGTTATTTATTGAAAAAATAACTCATTACATTAATCGTATTAGCAACGCATTATTTTTTACTAATAAAATAACAAGTTACATTTTTCAATAAATAACTCTTTGGTAATAATAATAAATTATTTTTCAAAAGATTTTCCCACTTTAGTCTTAGTTACCATTATAATTATAATGTTATTATTACCAAATCGTTAGTAACGATAACGATATTTACAAGCAATGCATTATTTTTGTCTCTGTAGTCCAAAGAGAACCGGTGGAAGGCCTCTACAAGTAATTTTGTTTTTTGCCAGATTATCTGAAAATGTATAAATAATTGTATTGTAATATATTTTATTGCATAGTCTATTGTAGTTAAAGTAAAAAAAAGCAATTAAACATGGATTGGTTGATCCATAAGTAAGAATCAATTATGCTTATTCGCTCGGCAAGCATGTCTAGCCACTTTACCATTTTGAACTCGCCTATTCATTTCATATAATCCATACGTTCCGAAATTTATTGAAATTGAATTAAATTGAATTAATCCTTTATTATTAAGTTATTTTAACAACAAAGAATATGTAATTCAAAGAGTTAAATTATTTATTTATACATAATACGGCTTTCTGGTTTGTTCATAACATCTCTGTAAAAAATTTTTCACGCATTATATAAAATTACTTTTTAGTGTAATAGTAATATAAACACATTAAAAAAATAATTAAAAAGGTAATTTTCGTATTATTTGTTTTAGAAAAAAATCAAGTTTGAAGAAATGTAAAAAAATTACTTATGTATAATTATATATAAAATTATGCTTAATTATGTATAAGCAATTTTTTTTACATTTTTCCAAACTAGTTTTTTTCTAAAACAAACAATGAGAGAATTGTCCCTTCAATTATTTTTTATGTTTTCACATTACTATTTCTGTTACACTAAAAAGTAATTTTACAAAAGAAAGAAGGATGTTATCAACACGTATGGATATATTTCATATATAATTATATATGTTTGACTATTTATGCGTGTTTATGTATGTTTATATATATTTATATTCATGCATGAAAAATTTTTTACCGGAATCTTAAAATTGTACTTAAGACGATCTTTAAGTATAAGATCTAACACTATATATAAAAAGAAAGAATATTATAAGATCTGACTATGAATATAGGCAGAGAGAAACCTGAATCTCTATTAATTTGACTTTAGTTTCAGCGATTTATTTACATCAAGAGTACCACAAAAAAATGGATATTGTTGTATATAGTTTACATCCACTTCTTCAGAGAGCAGTAGTGCGTGGCGGTATTCTTTCTGACGATAGATGGCGACAAGCGTCAAACACCTTGACAGGGGTACGCACAATGGAATAGACCGAATAGAGTTGAACAGAATAGTTTCGTGATTATGATCGGAGTGGACGCATAAAACGAGGAAAGGACGTAACATAAAGTAACGTGACGCACTGCAACGTAAATTATCAAGTTCGATTGATCATCGACGAGAAGCAAGATATATTTACCTAATGAGATAGGACACGTTCTCTTGTCCATGTGTTTATCACGCGTTTTCGCGCCACACTCGCTGTTATAGGTTATAGTATCACGCACACGAGATCAGGATAATAACGGATCGGAGGACAGACCGACAGAGAAGAAGAGAGTGAGTGCGTGTTTAATATATCGATCTCTTGTTATCTTCAAGCAGAACGTAGCCGCAAACGATAACCGAAACCGAAGACGACGTGGGAACAACAGAGAAGAAAAGTGTGAGGTTAGAACGTTTTTTCTTTCAGTAAGATGACTGTATCTTATCGAGGAATGAGCCTGAGATACAATTGAAAAGCGCAGGCAATAGAAACAGGGAATAATAGATTTCAACCTGTCAGAAATGTGTATTTTTGGGTATGTATCATTTTTAATAGATTGAAGTCTATTGTCTTGTATTGTTTGTGTTTTTTCATTTGTATTGTAGACTTAGCTTCGACAAGGTCTTAGCTAAATGGTTGACATATAACCTTAAGACAATGTCTCATGATCTAAGTCTTTTATCTTTAGTAACGATCAGTAACAGTCTTGTGACTCAAGTCTTAAATATACACATGAGGTGTGTCGCTTCGTATATACACCTTCAAGACTTGAGTCACAAGACAGTTATTGTGTTATTAAAAACAAAAGACTTAGGTCATAAGATGTTGTCCTAAGATTAGAAGTTAGCCATTCTGCTGAAGCCAATATATTTGAAAAACACAGGCAATAAGAAATAACAAATTTTAATCTATAAGAAACCATGTACTCTAATAGGTTCTCTCAATAATTTTTAGATTGACTCTTACTCTTAAAGATTGAAAATTCTTATTTCAGATTGCCTCAATCTTCTTTGAAGCCATGATCAGACTAGAGATTAAGATTAGATTGGAATTTAAATCATTCAAAGCAAAGTTCATTAAACTTGAAGTTTCCTTTCTTTTGGTTAAATTTTAATCCAATTTCTAGTCTGATCATGATTGACATTGAATAAGATTTTGAAAAATTTAGAGAGTTGGAATCTGTTATTCTTCCTATTTCTATTATCTATTTTTAATTGTGCATTAAGTAATTTATTGAAATCTAATAAACTTTAAATATAATGAAAAGCACAGACAATAGGAACTGGGAATAAGAGATTTCAACCTATCAGAGAGAGAGAGAGAGAGAGAGAGGTGTGTATATTAGATTGAAACTGTGTATATTAGATTGCAAAAATTGTCCAATCGTAGTCGAATACGATGAGAATAATCGACTGCAATTCATCAATTTTTATTGCTTACGACTATTATAGAATAGGGAAGTCCTGAAACACAATAGGTATAGGGAACTTTTTAAGAAAAAAATTAACCAGTATCTTATGTGTCATCTACAATACACAAGTCTGCTTGATATAAGAAGTAAAGTAAAGAAATTAAGCCATCACAGTTAATTATTCTTCTTCTTTTAGTTATTCTTCTGTATTCGACTGTGATTGGTTAATTTCCTACTCTTACATTTTACATAAAGCTTATTCCACATATTGTAAACGAGGCATTATGACTTAAAGCTTGCTATGTACTATGTACTCCTATTGTGTTCCAGAACTAAGATCTCTAGGTAAGTCGTGTTTACGGAGCACCCAGTATGACGTGATAACAAGTCCGTAGCGCAGCGAAGGACAAAGGCGCACTTTCCAAAGCAAAAATAACAAAATTGGGATCATGGGGTCATTTGCAGATCTATCTTGCCTTTGATTTTAAAAAGCTTGAGAAAAGAACTTAAAAGAAAGAGGAAAAATCTGTTGTCTTATCATTTTGCGTCGTCACGATAATAATAGAACGGATCGACGCTGTGGACTTGTCAACGTTTATACTGATTGTAAGAAAAAAATCTCTTAAGCGGGATAGATAAAGAGATAAGAAAAGATAGAGATTATAGCAGGAGAAGAAATTAACACTGCGAAATTATTACTGCGAGGATTTTCATACGAATGTTCGATACGCGAATAAAATTCTAATTAATAGTTTTAATTTTAGTGAGGGAAGAGAAAAGAGATTTGTTTTTTTTATAGCTCAACTTTTTTGTATTTTTAAGTAAAATAGGTATATGTTCTAAATTTGAAAGCAAAAAAGGAAAATTCTATAGTGCATACTGCACAAAATTATATATAAAATTACAAGTGCATAATTTGGAACTACTATTAAAAGTGTATATTTACATACATTTTATAAAGTAAAACGTCACAACTTACAAATAAAATTATTATTTTTTATAGTAATTAAATAGTTTGCGAAAGTAAATTTATAATTTTAGTTAAGTTTATAGAAATATTCCAATATTAATTCGTCAACGTATGTAATTTTGATATCTATATTATTGAAATATACGAATATAAAAATACAAATTTATATGTGTGATATTTTACATTATATAATTTCACATAAATTTGTACATTTCAATAAGCTCTAGAAAATACACTGTTTTTGTAATTTTCTGTTTTCTAATATAAAAATGTGTTTACATTATAATTAGAGATAAAAATATTAATTTTTTTAAATCGCACAACTCTTATTTTATATATTAACATCATAAATTGGGTAATTTTTATATATTTATAATGTTACTTTTTTTACAGTATAGTCTAATACACTAATAAAAGATAAGACAAAGAAATAAAGAGTGTAACGAATTTTTTTGCTTTTTTTTTCTTTTTTCTTTTCAGGACGACCTTTAAGTTGTAATAATGAAACAATGGATTTAGTCTTTATAGTTGAACTTGTACATCGCTGTACAAGTTTTTCTTTTTTTCTCATCAGCTGTTTCATTTTAAACGCGGAAAGTTTAACATAATGCGACTACAAAGAATAGACCTTGTGTTAGGCTATCGCGGTAACAAAACATGATAACGCAAAGATATTATTACTTTCGCTTGTTCATTATTGAGAAATACGAGCTAGCGGAGTAGACTGGCTTACGATCGAGCTCTTTGAGAATCACGGGATTGTTTATAATTTCCAGATAATCGTCACCGCACACAGACCGCCGTTAATTATGACGACCGTAGACTCGGATGATGATATCGAGAAACTGCCACATATACAATGGGACAATACGACGGTTCCCGGACCATCCGGTTGTATGTTTCCTGGTGAACTGACACCGTTGGAATGCCAAATAGCCGGTCATCCCTTCAATGGCGAAAAACGGACTATCGGTAAATGCGATTTTAGTAGGATTTAATTATGTACTTAACTATATACTTAATTCAATATATAATTAATATTTATATTAATACTTATTATAATAATTAATGAAAGATAATAGACGTTTTAAATATTTTGTATGTTTATTTTTATCAAAAACTTTTTGAATATATTTTTAAAATAATGTTTAGATGACAAAAATTAAAAATTTTCTATTTTTGGTTATTTTTGGATATTTTTGGAATTAACATAATTTTTGTACATGTAGTTTTTAATAATAAATTAGCAATTATTTCATTCTCCAATTTTTGTTTTGTTCATATTTTAATATGCTTAAAATGTATACTAATTACTAAGGTAAACTTACATGTATTTTTTTATTTCTTTTCAATATGAGGATTTAAAGCAAAAGCGGAGCAGTGCTTTTCCAATTTACAATGTTTAATTTATAAAAGAAAAATGTACAAACATATTAATAGCATATCAGTGAAATGTAATCAATTCAGCGAATCCAGCTTATCAACAATATATAAACATTTGTATATTGAATAACATGAAGAATTATCTCTGATTACAGGCGTGCTGGTCTGCAGACGGAGTGGCCACATACTGAAACCGGCGACTAAAATAATCATTGGGGAAAGAGAAATTGCATTCTACGAGAGCTTGAAGAATTCTCATGATCCCGTCGCATTGGAATTAAAAAAATTCGTTCCACGTTATTATGGCACAACAGAACTGCGTGTTTTTAATAACCGTAAGGATTTTCTTGACAGTCCGCAAATGTGATACGATGACTTTTGTGAATAAACTGTGAAATAAGACCTAACTCTTTTAAAACTTTCACGTGTGCGCATATATGTATATACATATATATATTTGTATATTTATATAATTTATATACATATTATCTGTAATTGTGTAATATAAGAATTAATTTATCAGGCGTGAGATGTAAATATAATATTATTTGGATGGCTAGTGTTTCATCTAGATATCTTTTTTTCATTAAACCGTTTTGTCCGATAACAGGTACGAAATTCCTCATACTTAGGAATATTACAAAGGGCATGGCCGAGCCATGTGTGATAGATATCAAGATCGGTTTTCGCACGTGGGATCCTTTAGCTACGCCAGAGAAGAGGAGAACGGAAGAACTCAAGTATGCCGAATCGAAGCGTACTTATGGTTTTTGTATAACAGGTTATCAAGTATATTCTGTCTTATCTGGACGATTAAGGAAATATGACAGAGATTATGGCAAGCAACTCGGTGTCGAGGGCGTCGTGGAAGGTATCTGCTTTAGAGTTTTAGAAGACATATGAAATCGATAAGAAAAAAAAAACGAATAATTACTCCATATAAATAAATCCAATTTCATGAGTATTAAAAGTCTATTTCAGAATGGAGTAGTGAATTTTCTTAAATAATAGAATAGTCTGCTTGCTTTCGATTCGAGCATGGTTAAGGCTAAATCTTTTAATTCATTGATGATCAATTACAAATCGAAATTAGTATACCTTCCAATTTTTATATTAACGCACGAAGTTTTAATTCTAAAACGTTGACGGACGTTCCGTTATGTCTTTACAAAAATTATAGCTTCTTAGGAATTAGAAGTATAATCGATATCGCATTCCATTCTTTTTTTAAATATATCATTTAATTCAGATTAAATCATATTACCGCCAAGCAATAATAATTTTACATCGATGTTCTAGGATCATTAAGAATAATCATTAGGTCAGACCCATAAATAAAGGAAAGAGGATCTTTACGACGTATTTTACAATCTAGCGATAAAATGTTTCTCATTTCTCATTTTCGAAACCGCGTTAATATTCTTCTTCTTATCTTCACGCAGCACTAGAAGATTTCTTGAACATAATACCTGGAAAGCCAGTCTGCCGACAGTTGGTCTCCGAAATTTTGACATACCTCTACAAGATTGAACGGCTCTTCAACATGCAGCGGAAATATTTCTTCTATTCCAGCTCACTTCTGGTCGCCTACGATGCCCAACACTTACGGCAACATTGTCCATTGAAAGACGATAGTTCTGTCTCTCATTCAGCGTCGAAATTCGACAAAGAAATGATACGTGAGTCAATTCCCCCATTAACAGTACCTGGAATGCACCAGAATTCATCTGAAACGGACGATTTAATGGTTCGACCAAAGATGAAAAAAAGCGTAAGCCAGCCTATGTCGATGCCAAGCGAAAACATACCTAATCAAAGCGAAACTTGCAATTTAAATGTGGATCGGTTATGTCGGTCCAGTCCGAGCCAATTTTCACTTCCGTGCACAAACGATATTACGCAGAATGATGATGAAAGCGAGGAGGACGAATGGGTCAGAGTGAAAATGATCGACTTTACGCACGTCTTCCCGGGGGAGAATAACGACTTGGATCGAAACTATCGGGATGGCATCCAGATGTTAATCCGGCTTTTAAGTCTGATTAAGAAGAGCGATTGCATGCATTAAAGTTGTTCTACTTATCGAAGAATATATTATTTGTGACGATGTTCCTGGAAGTGAACAGAAAAGATTAAGAGAAAACAATTCAGACAAAAATATGTTGACATAACGATGTGTCATTCATGTTATCGGAATCAGATATCGGGACGACATATCGGGAGGACATGATAAATCCGATAAGACCAGATTTCTGATCTATCTGATTTATCAACAATCGTCAGAGAAGGCACTGCTAGAAAGTTATTGCGATAACTTTTTGGAGAAGAAGTGATATTAAAATCTCTAAATAAATGTTAAAGTATTTTATATCGGTCGGAAAATCGCGATTTGATAAAAATTTTAAGCAACATATTTCTCTCGAAGATCTGATTTCAATAATAATTACTGATATAAAATCAAGTACCGTGAACCAGGATCATTCCGCGAGATTTAAAACTAAGATACAATCAGAGAGAAACAGCCTAATCGGATACGCAATCAATTCTGAAAAGGATTCCAAAAAATGTCTTCTCTAGAATAAAATAATTAAGACTTTTATACTTTGCCAAAAGAATTGTAATGCGAATGTATAGATTATCTAGGAATTTCGTACATTTGACCCTTCGCAGTTACCATGTGAAGGTTTTATAAATTTAGAACTGGGCATAACGAGAAAACAAAGAAGATTGAAAACGCAGCATCCTAAATGTCCAATTACCATTTGAGTAACTTTCACATTATGACGACAATAAGTCGCACTTTGTAAACATACACATGCCATACTGCAATGGCGAGAAGTTCTTTGACGGTACATTATTAATTCTGTCATGTTACATATATTTATGTTACGTGATAAAAAAAGTGCAGATTATTGTAATTGTAAAAGCAGCAATAAAATATTACTATGTAAAAAGTGGAGCGCGAGTATTTATTGAATGAAAAATTCTATTGATGTTCACAGTAATAAAGAATCTGTGGCGCAAAACTCTTAAATATTTCACAATTAAAAAATCAATGATATAATTTTTCAACGCCAATAAGTGCAAATCTCCATAATTAAAATTACATGATTAGTTTCCAAGGATCTTTAGTAATTATACTTTCATGATTTTATTACAAATATGTGTGTGTGTGTGAAATAAATACTCACCGTCTCTCATAATGGCTTAAAACAACAATTACCTTTCGATGATAAATTTTATAGTTATTTATTTCTACGGCTACTGTTTTCGATTTTTCAATGCAATAACAAGTAGACTCGTTGTCGTATAATATTTTATTTGCCATTCATTCGTAAACAGTTTTTACAGATCGTCAGCGATCGGCGAGCATGCCGTTGCGACGTGATCAACCGCGATAATAATTGATTACGTTCAGCAGAAAAAGCAGCTTTGCACTGTTGTAAAATCCTTTAATGTAATGGTTCTTGTCCTTAATTCCTTTTACTGACTCTAAATATATAAACAAATAATATTAAAAAAAACTTTGTAACAGTTGCAAAAAAAGCTGCTTTTTCTGCTGAATGCAATTAATAATAATAATAATAATTTGCTTAATCTTTCGTGTAACACTTATAGTAATACGCGCGCGCGCGCGCGCGCGTGTGTGTGTGTGTGTGTGAGATGTATGTATTTTAGGATGCACGTACATAAAATATGTGCGCACATAAACACACTCACACACGTATATACATATACAGAATTGCTCATCTCGATCGCATTTGTCATCTCCGCTACATCGTCCTTTAATTACGCTCGCTTCGATAACGCTTTCTCGTTCAATTTCGATAAGTGCTTTAATCGAAAGCTGATCGGAACTATTTGGGGTACACATTGCATCTTCGCTCGTCTATAACGGGGGTCGGGACTGACTTTTTTGGAATTAAGTTACTCAGAGCTTGAATTCCATCTGGTTTCGTCAGTTTTTCCCATAGTTAGGCGATAAAGAGGCGATTAAAAGTGCTGAATTTACAAACGGAATAATACACTGAAAAAAATGATGTTTTATATATATATTAATAGTATTATTTTTTAATTAAAAATACTTTTAATTATAATTTTATAATTACTATTAATGGAACAAATGCTCTTGTTTTAATAAAATTTTATTTGTTTCATTAATATTGTTGTTGAATTAAACAAAATTATTTAATGCTGTTTTAGTACATCTTTTTTTTCCGTGTAGGAATTTATAGAATCCAGAGAGATAAAATTACATTTCTCGGATACAAATTGACGGAGTCGCCGTTGAAAAATCAATTAATTGCAATCACGACAGGATTATATGCACAATTAGCATTATCAATGCAATTTATAGTTGAACGGCGAACCGGCCGTAATCAATTAAACAAATTATAACGTCCGATCGCACTGGCAACGCGAATGGTGACCGTATTTTCGCAATTTTCGGCTTCCTCCTCGCTTCCCGCTCTCGGGAGAGTCCCGTTGATTAGTCGTGCTTAATTAAACGGGACCGCGAACAACGAGATAATAATATAAGTAGCCCTATATCACATAGTAAACGCAGGCGCAACAATAAATATTGCTATAAAAACGCATTAAATAGCTAAACGTGTAACGCAATAGTTCCGTAGGAAACTGCGGGTCCTGTTAGTATTTATCATAAAATACGTATCATGCTAAGCTAATAATTGTTATACAGCGTAGTCGAAACGTCTCTCTTTCTCATTCTCTCTCCCATACACACATTCTTTCGATCTCTATAGGTATAATTACAAAGCGATTCGATCGAACGATGATGAAATCGTTCGTACATCTTCATCCGTTGTTATACGTATCCCGCCTTCGGGATAAACGAAGGAAACCGTGCATTCAAAGAAAAATAGTGCTAGCAACTATAAAAGTAACAATTACACAAATTTTATATATATAGAATTATATATATATAATGTACTGTTAAAATTAAAGGAGCAAATGGTAACCCAATTCCCTTAAGTAAAATAATATTTTATTTTTAACTTTAAAATGCACGTCAAAAATTTTAATCAATTCATTTCTATGGTTAATTTCAACGTAAACAACGTTTATAAGTCAGTAAAGAATAAACTAAATTTGAGTCAAATTTAATACATTTTCTTGAGTTACGTTGTTTAACACTTCACTGTGTTTTAATTAAAATAATGACATATTAAGTGGAAGCAGTAGTGATCTTTAGAAATGATAAAATTCAAATTGGGTACAAATTGACTTGATATATGAATTCAACAGTGTAGTTAATTCAACTAATGTACACAGTCACGGGCGTATCCAAGATTTCAGGCAGAGAGGGTAAACATTTTCACGAAAATCAAAATATATTAAAGCCAGTCTTCATAGATCTCCAACGAACTTTCGAATAACATATAATAATATGTCGTTTAACTTTTCGTCATAAAAATGAGTCTCATAATTTAATTGTTTTCCCTTATCAAAATTTAAAAGGGTAATTGCCTCTCTGTTTTTACTTTGCGTACGTCAATATACATAGTTAAATAAATTATTTTATAGTTACGATAACTGTAAAATATTTTATTCAACCGTGTGTGTGTACATTGAATCTACATAAAAATTTATATAGTTGTCACCTTTATGGTTGCCACTACTATATCTTTTTCTCTGAGTGTGATAAGACAGATCGCTTCGCTACGAGGCAAATGGCAATAACAAACGAGGGATGCGACACGCATTCGACGAAAAATTCCCTCGGCGTGAGTATTCGCATCCTCGCCCGACGCGCTTCCCTTATTATAATAATTACTCTCGCTGTAACATTACGACTAACGGTTAATTCGTTCAAGATTACTTCAATTGCTTTTATTAGCTGCTACTTTCATTTAGGTCGATATATTTAACGTATATAACTATATAAATACAGCAGGCATTCGTTATATATTTACAAGTCGATCAACGCATCTTCCTTCCTTTTTACTATGTCTCTCATTTTCCATTACGTTTTCTTCTTTCTAACACATTCACTTATTTTTCGCCCCTTGGTTTTCTATCTGTTTCCTTCCCGCGACAGTTTTGCGAATTTCTGCGGCGAAGGAGTGGGTCGCGTCCGTTATTAAATTAGACATTAAATTAAAGTCGTTCCCCACCAACATTGCCTTCAGTCTTATAAATTCCAATTATCTGCGCTAATGACTCTAACCATTTTTCTAGATGTCGGCCTAATTAACTTTGCAACTCTTCATAAATAGTAAACAATTATATGTCGTTCCTTTACTGAAGTATTAAAAGTGGCACTATTCAGAAAAATATGATTCTTGAGTTAAAATCATCATGTGAAAGAGTTAAATAAACATTATCCTATTAATTATCACAGGTGAATTTAACTTTGTAAAAAATCGCAATTCAAAAAGGATGTAAAAAAATGATCACATGTATATATGAGTGATCTTCAATTGTTAATTTGTTCAGTGTGAACTTACATTTAATTTTCGCTCCACGAATGCTCCAAACTTCAATCACATAAGCAGAAGAGTTGTGAAGCAAACACGAGAAAATTGATATTTGATAAGAATATGTTCTTTTTATCGATATTTCTTGATTGTCAATAATTTGCTGTCAAGTTGAAGACAGTTTTCCCTTTTCATTTAAAAAATCTAAAGTTCAAGTTGTCTCTTAAAACTTGACAAAATTTGACTTTTTTTAGTTGTGTCTTGAAAAATTAATTTTGTAGTTGTATCACTTTGAAAGTAAAGGAGCAATATAATTGTTATCGAGATAATCAGTAATAATACTAACAAATACATAAAAATAATTAATGCACTGTCGTTCGACAACGCCCGTATGACATAGATCGACGTTAAGCGAAACGAATATCAGGGAGGTCGAAGACACTCGGCATTGACGACGACGGACAAGGACGAAGGAGTCGCTCCTGTTGAAGGCGCGCATACGATCTCAGTTCACTGTCTAAATTCGCCCGACAAAGGCCGCTAACGAAATTGAAGAATTACGACGGTAAGCTCGAACAATTGCGCGCCTGGCCCACGCTGAATTAGGCCCGATCTCGCCCGCGCGCCACACGCCGGATTTCAATCTTATTAGCACTCTGAAAGGAAGGACCTCGGCGGACAATGGCACGTCCGATTGCAAGAGTGAATCGGACCTGTCGTATGAACCCGTTTGATTCAATGGATCCTAAGTGACCTAATTGGAGTTTAAACGGATTCGAATTTTTGATAATTATGAACAACTTAACCATCTAGAGGTAGCATTGTCTTGTTAAAAAAGAAAGAATCGTGGGAGTCCTCTTCATTTTTTTTACTGATTTTACTAAAAAATATCTTGCAAGTTAATAATCTATTGACATATACTTTTTCCGATATTCATGTTGATACATGTATATTAACACATTGCCTTTTTGGCAGTTAGAAGATCTATTCTTTTTAGCTAAACTTATAGATATATAATTCGTTTTTCCTTCTTTTTCTTTTTATATTGGAGAGAAAAAGAGAAAAAATAAACTGTGTGACAAAGAAATTCTATTGAAAAGAACAGAGCTAAAGATGCTATATTTTAGTGATTCCATCTTTAGTTCTTAAGTGTAAATTCTATTAATATATATATTATACTTTGTCGATATCAACAAATTTTTGATAATTATTATATGAAGATTTACTATTTTTAGCTGAGAAAAAAATGAACTGTGCAAGAAGTTCAGCTAAAAAGAACAGGACTAAGAACAAAACCAATTTGTATAAATCCGGAATTTACTCCGAATTTATCCCTTCGGAAAATCCAATCTGGATCCCTTTCAAATTACGCTGCGCACTTTCTGTTCTTTTTAGCTGAGAAAAAAATGAATTGTGCAAGAAGTTCAGCTAAAAAGAACAACTAATCTGAACAGATCCCGAATTAAATTTTAAAATGAATGTCTCAAATATGCAATACTCGCCTCTACAGGGTTAATTCGATTGTCGCGCGTATTTTCCTTCGGAAGACTGGATCCCTTTTAAATTACACTACGCGGTTTCCGCCTTATTTTTAGTAGTCCGAAGAAAACAATAATCTATCAAATTCGCCGGAAGGATAATACAGATGGCGAAACCTTGTCGCTGCGTAATACTTCGCAGTCTCGGAAAACGATGGATTAATAACTTACAAAAGATCGAAATAGAAAATGTTGATTATCTCATTAGCTTTCAACCGCGTCGATCGTCGTCTTAAAATTACATGAGCGCATTTTACTCCTTAATTTCAAACATCTCCCACCCACTCCTTCGCTGCTTCGCACTCAGCGTGTTATCCTAACAGCATGAAGTAAATGTTTACAAAACTGCTAGATATCTTCGGCGAGCTCGCGTTAAAACGTTAGAGGCGAGTATACGACGGATTAAAATTACAAAAGGAGAAGAAGAAGGCCATGTCTCTCATTTCTTTTTATTCTCTCTTTCTCTTTCACTCTCACACACACACACACACACACGCACACACACACACACACATACACATACGCACTGCATGCTAGAAATATACGTTAGCGAAAAAGCGCCCGGTTACGCACCCTTATTCAAGGGTGGCCGTCCTGACAGCTCCTCCTCTCATTGACGAGGAGCAGACGACACGACGCTACGGCCAGGGATATTCAGAAAGGCACTCGGCACCCCTCCACAAAGATCCGGAAATCAAATGTACAAAACGAATACGGCGTCGCCGAAGCGTCGCGAGTCGTGCGGCCACCGACGATCCGGAGAAAACAACAGCTCCGTCTCTCGTTGTTGCTTAGCTACCACATTTACTTTCCTACACTAATATGAGGTCACAATCTGGACGATAGCGAGACGCGATATCGTGAAACTTTTCATTCCGGAAAACCGAGAGAATTTATTTCTAATTTCTCTCTGTATCTCTGTATTAAGAATAAATTCCACTTTCTTCGAAAGATAATATTATCATGATATTTTTTGAAACAATTGAGTTTCAATTAAAATTGTTGAATATAATATTCACCACGTAATATTATGAAGGTCTTATAAATTCTTAGAATAATTATCGTGATATTATTTGACACAATTGAATTCGAATCGTTTTAAAATTGTCGATAATATAAGACCACTGTTCACCACGTAATATACATATAAATGTCATCTAAAAATAATCGTTTCTTTTAGGTAATATTACAGATAACACCTGCACTGACTGGAAAATGTCACGGTGTCGCAATTATCTCGAAGTCGTCCCGATTGACCTGAAAAGCAAATCACCAGATTCGAGTGTAACATGTACGCTTCTCATCATGAGAATGTCAGTTTTTCGGAAATTTTCAGCATGATTATTATCCGCTATCGTTTCCCTTTAATAAGTTAACGTGCGGATTCTTGCTCGAAATCGACGGGATAATATATCTTTAATCTTAATCAGATACAGCTCGTGTAATATTATCAAATCGTTTCAAATCCCAAAGTAGGATATCAAAAAAGATCTCCCGTTAGTCATGGAACGCTTTGGATGCTTAAAGCAGCATCGAAGATTCAACATCGGTGGTATTCTTGTGTCACCGAATCGCGATCGTGGATCACAGGTGACAATCTCAACTTGGAACTATCGTCAAATTAATCTCGCGGAAGATATATAATAAAAATATAAAAAATCCGCGAAGGGGAAGAGCGATGAGAGATAATATAACTTTTAAATTAAAAATGTATACAAACGTCATAGTATCTATAAATAAATTTAATATCTCGCGTGTTGTGATTGCACGATGCAATATCGTTCGTGATTGAAAGTCGCGATAACCGGCTCTTGTTAATTACTGATTAATTCGTGCATCAAAATTGTTCGTCAACGGGGACAGAGGCGGATAAATCGATTTGGCACATTATTTACTTTTGCAGTTAACCAACACATTGACGAGATCGCGAAAAATACACGTGATTCATTTCAACGACGAAAAAAATTGTCGCGTTTAAGTATTGATCGAACTCTATTATATCACTGAATATTAATAAACTTCTTTTGAAACACCTCACATGCAGAACAAATGTTTTCGATGAATTAATATTCTCGCTATTGTTGCGACATGGGACAATCGATTTATAGTCAATATTTTTCTATCGAATTCTATTCTACTCTCGAAAACTTTCAGAGTTAATCTCACTCTTAAAGATTGAACCTTTTTCAAGACTAGCTTGATTTTCGTTCTTTAGAGTAAGATTCTAATAAAATTTAGAGAGTAAATTATCGTTGTCGAGAAGCAAGAGCTACAAAGACCTATACTTGATTAAGTTTTCATTACGAGAGAAACATTGATTTATGATAGAAAAATTGATGATTCGAAAAATTTCTTTCTAGTTCGCGAGATCACAATCAATAAAATAAAAAAAATGTACTATTAATAAAAAATGGATAAACATATAATGTTCTGAACACGATCCACGATCGACGATCCAATCTAGACCGGATGCAAAATGGTATGCTTATGTATTTTAAAATTCACGACGATCGCGATCTAATCTACCCGAGAACGCTACGGTGAGAGAGCGAATTTCGAGCTAGTTTCCTCTCTCTTTCTTCAATTTGGCAAATTTGTCTGATGCGTTAAGAAGGCCCCTTTTTCTATGAAGATAAATGTGAAAGATTGATCACAGAAATATATACGCACAGGCGCGAAGAGAAAACGTGTCGCTTAGTACACCCGGTACTCAAGGATCGCGTTCACACCGAATAGTAAACTGCGTCGTCCCGAGTAAATCAGCTCTCGATCACGTACGTACAACGTTGGCAGTTAACTTTCATATGTATGTATATAATATGTATATATATCATATGCGATGATCACGTATATCACATACGATGTATATGTCATATAAATACATATATCTATATGATATATACAGAGTGGCTCACGAAATGTCATGCTATATAATTATCCAATATTTTCCATACTTTGGTAATTAAATCCGTACCAGTTCTATACCAGTTCTATAATTTTGATAGAAATAAATGTGTTATATTTCAGGTGACTCAATAAGTGACCTTAATTTACCTCTCAAAAATCAAGGTAGTATTTATATTAAGATTACTTATTGATTCATCAATATATAAAGCAAATGGTATGACATTTCGTGCGCCACCTTGTATACCTACATACATACATACATACATATATATTACATATATATGGCATGTACGTCATCAACGACGGGCGATTATGGGCTCCCCTCATAGTTTTCAATAATAATCTGTAACATATCGACGTCTGCTGTAGACGAGGCGACGTCGCCGGGCGAGAAAGACACTTTTTCATGCTTTATATAAAAAAAAAGAAAAGAAAAGAAAAACGCGAGATATACGAGGCACACTAACGCGGCTGTTGTTTGGTTGGCATGTGCTTTCGCGGCCGATTGACTCGAGAATAACGATATCCTTATGATTTCTGCGAGTCGTAGGAAGTGAAGGTAAAATACTTTCGTTTCAATGTACATACTCTCATCTGGCATTCGGCACCGGCAACATAACCGCGCGAAATCGAATCTGATTCATAATTCAGCAGAGCGATCAGACTTTGCAAAAGGCAAGTTTCTAAAAAGAAATAAATAAATAAAAAATATCTCTTATCTTATAAATAGCCGAATAACCGTAAAATTGAATACAAAAAAGAAACAAGATAAATTAAAGATTTTGGACGTATTGCAGACGCCTTTGTGAACACTTTCGAACGCGTGATCTTTCCTACACGCATTCTATCCTTGTAATTAACAAAAGAAATTTACTTCAAAAGTAGATAATATCTTTCTATATTAAACTAACACGATTGATCATCCTGTATCTGACAGATCGAACAACGTTTGGTGCTTGATGTTTAGTGCTGTCTTATATAAAGGCGAAAATGCAGGGTTTTTCACCGCATGGGAGGAGCGATTTTGCTGAAAGATCAAAAATTTTGCCGGATACAGATCTTAAAATAATTCTGTTGGAGCATCAAAATAATTTTGTTAGAAACTCAAACTGGTTGCTAGAATATCAAAACTTTTTGCATTGCTTGTCACAGTTCAATTCATTTCCAGCAATTATTTTGATGGTCCAACAAAATTATTCTCACATCCAGCAAAATTTTAAATTTTTCAGCCAAATCATTCCTTCCGTGCGAAGTTTATCTATCAGAATTATCAGCGCACTAGCAGCTCTCTCTTTCCCTCTACAAATCTCCTCCGCAATCACAGTCTTTTTTTAAGCGCTTCCCCAGCGAATCATGCGTTTTATAATTCAATTCAAGACTAACAAAATATACACCCGATATAACAAAGAGGAGATGACGCTCCTCGAAGCCATTTCTCAGAGTCGCGCGCGACACACTTTTCCCCTCTCGCGAAAGACAAACGGAGTCGGACAGCGGACTCGTCGACCTTCGGATCGGAAGTTTTGTCCTCCCTGGAGCCGGCGATCGATATTGGCTTCTGCGACACCATCCTGCATTCTTATGTAATACTAACACTCGGCGCGAGTACGCTCAGTTTGACGGAAACTTTTCTCTCTTAGGCCTTATACATTTCGACTCGAGTCCCACATGAAGCCAGTCGGGTGAGATAACGGGTGTACATGGCATTTTTAAACAGATATGTGATACTCTATATGATACCCTTTTGGCTAACGACTTATATCGCGCGCGATTCGCACTTTCAATAATTTGCCTCATCGCTCGCGGCATTTTTGAGCAAAGTTAATCCAATACGTCTCACTAATAATTTCGTTTTTTCGCGATAAATAAAATCGTGAATTTTGAAAATTTACTAAAAATATATATATAACATGCACACACAAAATACCGACCTTCCTTTAAACCTCGATTCTGGCGGCGATAATTTCACTGCAGTATTCCTAGCGAGATTTATAATATTCTACTCGATCAAAACAGTCAATAACTGTCCCTTTAAACAAAAAGCATAAATGCGCGCTGCGCATCTCGTAAAAATTACAAAACTTAATAGAACCTTTCCTCTCCTGAATATAACTTTTGGGAAGAGTCACGTTTGCATTTTAAAAGCGTTAATTTCGCGTTTTACCGAGGCAAGCATCACGCGCTCCAGTTTCGCGAACTATCTGCGTAAAATTGATACGCGAAAAATAAGAAAAAGAAACTAACATTCCTATCGAAAAACTGCACCTGGAAAACATCGCGAAATTTATCATCCCGTTTTATGAGCGCGACGTCTCAGACTCGGTTCGCCTATCACTTCTTTCCACTTTGCCGTACGCTCTTTTCTCTCTTTCCCTTTCTCCCCATCGTATACTTTTACAAACCGCCCCTCACACACACGCGCGCACACACACACACACACACACACCCACACACACACACACACACGCGCGCGCGCGCGCGCTTCTCGCATACCGATATATATCACTGAGAACCGCGGCGTCCTTCCAGCGGGATCGCGGCAGGAACAGTTCGCTTCGCTGCCCAACACGCCATCGATAAATTATCAACGGCATCGCTTGTACGCGATTCCGGCAGGCGGAAGCTCACCCGTGAATCTCCTTACGAGACTGCTCATCGGCATTCACGCACGCCGGAAGAATCCCGTGTGAAAAGTGGATAGGATCCGACCTGCTAACAATCCTCCGATCGCGAAACTAGTTTAACTCTTCTTATCTATGCCTTGTCTACGTTGGCCGTGAATCGCGATCGAAATCATACCCTCTTGGCGATGTAACCGATTAAGCGATAAGCGATGCACAGACGATAGCGAGGGCCGCGAATGATAACAAGATCGTTGACGACCCATCGTGGAGCGGACCATTCGGATGAGTCTTCATCGACGGGTCTGAAACGAAAAATGCAAATTCATTTCTTTGGCACATCAAGTTTCCTTTCTTGTTTGAATGAAACGAATATTCCCCGTAATTGTAATTAGAATAAGAAAAGCGGTCTCATCTATATGGACAGAAAAGTGTTTGGTATTTATGAGTATATAATTGTATGGTAATGTTATGATTATAAAATTAAAAACTCTATTTTTTTACATAATGTTAATAATAATTATTATATTTACAGTTTTATATACAAAAAACATATATAGATGGCCTCGATCATTTATAATCGTCTTTGGGATCGCCTATACACATAAAAAAATATCATTTTGGTAATAAAAATGTTACACAGTTTACATTTTTAAGTAACGATTATTTTTAACAAAGAATATTTTCTGAATAATAGTCTTAAAAAATATACTTATTATAAATTTTAAAAACTTATTTTGTACTCAAAACAAGAATTTATTTTCTCTTGAAGAATATTATAAAATTTTATCTAAAAAGCTTTATATAACAAGCAAATTGAAATAACTATAAAATGGAGAGCTCCTAACCATAATTATTTTATCATGCAATTAGTCACAAATGTCAAATATTTTTCTCTCTCAGTATGTTATTTTAAAATCGCTGCTGCCTTTCCATTTCTCGCACCGCTAATTTTTATCTCCTGTGCTTCTCGTTGTTAATCCGAATTCTCCTTTATTATTGGAATCCCTCTTGTTGAAATGTGTTTTCAGATAATATTTAACGTGCACCGCATGGAATTACGCATTACCAGAATACTTCGTGCACTTATTTTGCAATTGCCTTTGTGTTCAGTAATTAAATCATACTAATTCCTATTATGCTCTTTTATCGGAAAAAAACTGTTCTCTCTCTTTTGTCGAGACACATCGACAGATAATGCGCCATTTGATACGTGCTATAGAACCCTGGTCGAGAATGAAGTCCTATCGCTAATAATGACACTCGATACGCGCCGTACACAGAGGATTCATCTGACAATGAAGTTTCCACCGGGAATGCACCGGCTGATATTATCAAAATGCAAATCAATGCAGACGTAAATGGCCCGTGGGATACGATACCTATCGTGGTGGGACCCATTCCGGAGCCGGAGGCCTCGTCGTCATCGTCGCGATCGTGGCCGTCCTCGTCGTCATCGATCTCACCGTTTCCGTGCTGCCTCCAAACCGGGCTGTCCCCGCTTCCGGAGCCGTCCAAGGCCTCGTCGGCCAGAAAGGCATCTGGTCCAATGTCGGACGACAATTGGGACTGCACCAACTGTTTCGAAAACACGCAGAATATGGACATACTCTCGTTATCATCGTATTAGACGTAATTCAAACGTACTAGTATTATAGCAGTATTGTTTAAATATTTCAGATTAATTATTTCTATAAAGTTGCATCCGCATCCTATTGTTATAATTACTTCCTATTGTCATAAATCGTTGCATTGATAAAAAAATATAACTGAAAATTAGCAACTTTTCTTTGGTGCATTTTTAACCTCTAAGTGAAACATATGAATCCTGATAATCCTGGGAGATTATTTAAATAATATAATAATGTAGACTAATTCTATGTTTCACAGTTCTTATTTTTCATAGTTTGATTTTATTCATGTAGGATATAATTATATTCATTCTATAAGCTGAGAGAAAAATTTTTGGTATTTCTGACTCTAATTATAATTATACATTTATAATAATTCTAATTACAGTAACATATAATACAACATAGTCAAATATCAAAAAATTGTTCTGTCATATGTTGTATTCTGAATTCTGTTCTGTTATTTGCTGAATTCAAATATTGCAATTTTGTATACGGTTAAAAATTTTAAAACTTCTAAAATTATTAACAAAAAAACTTTTTTAATGAGGATTCATATGTTCTTTTCTTAGCGTCACAAAAAAATATGTATACTTATTTATGATTAAAATTCTTTCTGAATTAGAACAAAATTTTAAATGGATAGTGAATATGCATAATTTCATTTTCGGTTCATTTTATATTTTAAATTATAATGTATTTTTTAAAACTGTGTGATGAGATTTTCAAAATTCGAACACTGCAATCCGCCATTTTTATGTTATTTTATTCATAACAATATATTAATCCTTAGAATCAATGATTTCCATCCATTATCTCGAAAAATGCTAATTTTTTACTTTTGCTATTTTTCTATCAATGCGACGAAATAGTTTGCGTGTCATATTGTTGAAAATAAGACACTGTGACGAGATTAATTGTTATCAATCGTCAGTCGGTGAAATACCGCTCATTATGCGTGAGCAAGGTGGCTACAAATTATAACTTGACTACGAGCGTAATTGAAATCGCCGACTAAGTGTGGGGATAACGCATAATTTTCCGAAATTAATGGCTATTATATACCAGAGTCTCGTCGGAAAAGTCGCGAGCACACGCTCGGCAACCGCCGCGTGATCGCGAAGAGATGATAGGGATTAGCTTTGTCATTGGTAACTCATTAAGTTGTCCCATTTACCCAAAGATCTCAATTAACCCACTTGACCCATCGCAGATATAAGCAGTGTCCAATTAATCGCCAACACTCTTCATTCAAATCTAATCACTTGACGAATATAACGAAGACATAGATTTATATTCTGCTAAAATCAAACACCGACAGGCAGCCTCTAATTTCGCTCTCTCTCTGTCTCTCTCTCTCACACACACACACACACACACACACATACATCTCGTGACCATTACTTAATGCTCGCACCTGCCAATAAGACCTCGAGTTCTATTATTCACTGGTCTCGCGACTCGATATATCACGCCGCTCGTGCGATCGTATCATATGCACGGAAAAAACTATTTTGCTAAAGTATCTAATAAAATTTACTCTTTCAAAAACTTTTAGAGTGATTCTCTCACTCTGAAGAGTGAAATCTCATATTCTAAAGATTGAAAACTGAGCCACTCTTTTTTTAGGACTGGCTCAATTCTGATTCTTCAGAGTGAAATTCCACTCCAAAAAATTTAGATAGATACGGATCTGAAAATAATTTTGTTAGACCGTCGAAATAATTATTCAGAAAACTCAAGTATGATGAGCAAATGTGCTATAAAATGCTACAAAAAATTCTAGCAGTTTGTACGTTCTACATAATTATTTTGAGAATTCAACAAAATTTATTTTCACATCTGTTTCTAGCTAAATTTTTCGATACTTTTTACCAAAACTGTTTTTTTTTTTTTCATGCATGTACATGGTATATATTTGAACAATCCGTTCGCAATCCGGGGAATCCCGAGTGAATTTTTCGTCGACGAAGATTTCGTTTCACGTTACGGAATTGCATGACGCAAATTAACAAAGTTATTTGGACGAACCATTTATCGGAGATAGTCGCTCATACAACGGACAGCAAATCGATCATGAACACCGTGTATACATGCGTACATACGCGTGTCTGACGATATTCCAATCAGAAGTAAGCGGTCCGATTACTCACACGCGAATTAACATGCGTGTATAAGGCACTATGCGTGTATCAGGCACTATGCGTGTATCCCACACGCGACGGTTGCCAACTTTAATGACGCCACAAACTCTACGAAAGAATACGATGAGACGAAGATGACGAATCGTAAACAAACTTGTTTAAAAATTTGAAAATTTATTTACTTAGAAATCTATCCTCAATTCGGATTCATACAGAAATATAAATCTCCCAAAATTTTTATAATTTTATATAGCCTTGGACCAAAAGTATAAAGTATTTCGACATATTGAATCATCACAAACGTAATCATTCTCTATCTAATGAAAAATAAATTAAATAATAATTTTATTGAAAAATATAATATTTATATTAATTTTAATATCTTGTTAGTTTTCTCCAAGAAAGATGCAAACAACTGAATGATTATACTTATGATCAAGACTGTATAAAATTAGTTTATATACTTAAAAAACTATATATAGTTTATCAACTTTATATAGTTGCAAGTTTAAAGTTAGAAATGCAATAGCTATCATTAAGCTGATTTCACTGATGTAAGAATAATTTTCATCTTGATTTCTCTTACTATTTATTTTTTCTAATTCGAAATTAAAAAAGATAAAGAGTAAATTAAACTGAGATTAAATCTTACGTTGGAACCGGACATTAGAGATAGGTATATATTACAAATCTAAGTGTATAAAAAATGACATCAATATATATGTGTAACTTAGTTTTCAATGACATTACACGTTAAAAGGTATGAATCCATTTTTTAAATACAATATAGTGTTTTTCACTGTTAAAAACTAATCACACACATATATTAAAATCACTTTTTACACATTTGAATTTTCAATGTACAGGCGCGACGATCATGAATCAGATGCGCAATAATTTTCTAGAAATAATTGTATTACAAAACTTACAATATGATTATCCTTCAACGTAATTATTTCAGCGGTCAAGCGATCAATTCTCCCGACATGTATTTGTACTCTATTGAACGAGTTTGAGCACCCACGTGCGCTTTCAGGTGAAATCTACGCAACGCGACACGTGCCTCGACACACCGTCTACGATCTCTATTCTATGAATAATTCTAGATAGACGAGAATTTATGATTCGTCTGGTACATTCGTCTGGCAGTTACGGGTCACCGGGCGGGCTTTCCACACCAACAAGTTATCGCGATAACAGTTTACGAATCACGACAAATCGCTTTACCCAATGAAATTTGCATCTAATACGAGAGAATAAAAATTTACAATGAATCTGCAGCGAAATCAGCATCTTTTAATTAAATTCTGAAGTAGTAACAAAATAATTTTATACAATTTTATGATTTCTATATTGTATAATAAAATTATGTGTAATTAAATATGTAGATGTATAATAATTAATAATAAATTAAATACATTTATAATATTTATATACATATAATAAT
>NW_017304461.1:1232964-1244192 GCF_001594115.1 Trachymyrmex septentrionalis | reverse complement strand
ATAAACATATTTAATGTTATTATTGTAATTATTTTGTTATTATTAATTATATCTACATTTTTTACGATATTCAAACCTGCACACGTGCGAAAGGAATTTATTAGTTTGGTCAATATCTCGAAAAGAGGAAAACGTGACTTCCATCATCGCAGATTCCACTTCGACGAGAGTCAACCGCTGTTGTTCGTCGCACGGCGTTTGAATTGACGAACGAATGAAAACTGCAGCACGATTTAATCCGAGGGAGAGGAATCGCACTTAAGACCTCGGCGACGAATTACGACTTCATGTACTCACCTGATTAATGTGCCTCAATTGGTCAATGAGCGCGCTGGTGTTCGTATTGCCGGAGTAGCTAGCTGGCGTCGTCGACATCGTTATCGTGAATTCAGGATTGTATCTTTGAGCGTTCAGACTGGAATCCACCACGGTTTTCGTATATCTGAAACAAAATTTAATTGCGCCGTAATAAAACTGAATTAATTTCGTGAAATTACGTTGTATGCAGATAAGCAGATAATTTTGTAAATAAGAGCTAAATGAAAACCATGCGATAAGAGATTGAAATATCAACAATCTTTATTTTAATAGAAACATAAACGTAAAATTTACTACGCGATTTAAGTATCAAGTGTAAAAGCGAAATTGAAAATTTATACTTTTCATATAAAAATATATATATATATGAAACAGTTTAATAAAATCAATATTTACATTTTATATATATAATACAATATTATAGTTCAAATAAAAATATTCTCTTTTTATCTTATTTAATGTATCTTTTTTAAAAGCATATCTTCTTCTTATTAAAATAATTTGGATCCAAGTTCTAAATTGCTGCCAAATTTTTACAAATACAAAAAAATTTCATAATGTTTTCGTTTAGTTACAAAAAATACTTGTAATGCATTCTTAATAACATTCAGAAAAGAAACTAGAAGATATTACGAAATGATATGACAATCTCATTATCAAGCTGTCACATCGCGCGTCTGCAATTCAATAAACTGAAAACAAATATCTATATAATGATATATCAAATATAAATATATATACACATACACCAAATATATACATATATATATGTTCATGAATAGTCTAAAAGTCGATACTTCGCTGGGGGCTTTATTGTTTATACAGACTTGGCTGTGAAAGCATGAATACGCGTTGTAGCGTTTAAACACAATAATCGGAGAGTTAT
The DNA here is from genome assembly GCF_001594115.1 of Trachymyrmex septentrionalis. Lineage (NCBI taxonomy): Eukaryota > Metazoa > Arthropoda > Insecta > Hymenoptera > Formicidae > Trachymyrmex > Trachymyrmex septentrionalis. The sequence goes on along the minus strand of NW_017304461.1, from coordinate 1,242,988 downwards.
GAATAGAATACACCGAGTGAGCATTTCTTCCGCGAGTTCAACACGAGTCTGGTTGCATAAATCGTGAGTGTTAAATTACTTCGGTATCGTGCCCGGCTTCTATCTTCCCCCGTATTAACGATATAAGCTCTCCCCTTGTTGCCAATACGCTCCAACGTGCCACCCAAATGAATCTGGGACCAGACAGGTAGATAGGCTATTGCATATATTCATTAGAATCTTAATGAGACACGATATCAAGCTATACTTTGAATAACTAAATTATACGGCCAGCAAATTTACACCGAGAGAAATGTTTGGTACGTATAACATTTATTTTGTTGGGATGTGATTAACAGAAACTTTCTTACTTTTCCATTTAGAAATTGTGCTGTTCTCATCAAAATTTGATTAGATTAGCCAAATTTTTTAATAGAACGACACAATTTTTGTTATTCCAACCGCTGTTCTAATTAAAATTTAATTATTCTAATCGAATTTTAATTAGAACGGCACAATTTTTAAAGGAAAAAGTAATGAAGTTTTTATTAGTCATATTCAATAAAATAAATGGTTATACATACTAAAATTTCTTTCAACACGTGGTTCGCCTTTCTCAAATAAACTGAATTTTGGAAAATAATCTTCCTATAAAAAGTATAAAATTAGAAATCGATCTTCACACGCCGTAATCTCGGCGTGAAAATTGCCATCCAGAATTTGTTGCGCTTTGTTTGATATTTTACAGAAATACAAAGCGAAAGCGAAGCTCGATCCCGCACGCGCGTCCATCACGCATTCATCCGAGAGCGCGCGGTTATCTTCCGCGCTTCTATCTTCTGCGGGGTGCTGACCGACAAGAGACAAATCGCTTCGTGCCGCTTCGCAGAATATCGCCTTCCGCTTTTCGATCGCCACGCGATTAAGCGCCTGCGAATCAATGAACCGGGAACAAATATATCCGCGAATAGTCCAGAAGTCGACGATACTTCGCCGGGGTTTTACAAAGAGTGGTCGTTATTTATATTACATTGTTCTCGCTAGTCCTTTATATTATTGCAACGAGTGGTATATAACGGTAATATAAAGCGTGTGTTACGAGACATTTATCTTAGAAATAAGATCAAGAAATAAAATCATCAATTATCTCGAATCTTAGAGCGATAATTAATTCGCCATAATTATTAATCTACGAAATTATTGTTATTAAAAATGACAACTATTATAATGCGTTTTATCTACTCCTGCAATTTTTATATTATTTACCGTTAGCATTTATATAAATTTCTAATTAATTCACCATAATTTATTAATTCACGAAATTATCATAATTACACGGTTTCGTTCAAGTATCTAAAAACTTAAGACCTAGATTTGAAAATAATTTTGTTGGACCATCAAAATAATCATGTATAGACTTAAGATGATTTTTAGAATGCTAAAACTTTTTGTAGTATTATCATGTTTAAGTTGCTCACATAATTATTTATAATTTTAATTATTTATACAATCCTAAACAAAATTATTTTCAGACCTGTATATAGCTAAATTCTTAAATACTTCAACAAAATCGTTCTTTTTGTATATTAAAAAATAATAAGTAACACGAGAGGTACTTCTGCAATTTTTATCACTGTTTACCATTGGATTTTATATAAATTTCTAATTTTTCTCATTGTATTCATATCCAAAGACCTCAATTCACTTGATCTACCATGTTTTTTCGCTATTATTCCCACTATTCGTATGAAAAATATTACATCGCCAAACAGGCGTACCGAAGTATCTAGTGTGGCTCGAATGGCTCGATAGCGAATTGAAATATCGCCAAAGTCGTGGGGTCGACTCTTCTTCTCGATGCTTCTGAATGCCGGCCATTCACGAAACGACCTCCTTGAGAGAGATCGTCCTTCACCCTCCTCTTCATCCTTTTTCACCTTGCGCACATGTCGCGCTTCTCAGTTTTCCCGCATCACCCAGCATCTTCCAGCGATTTTCCTCGCGAACTTTCCTCCGCTCCTTTTCCGCTAAATCGCACCTTGCGGCGTCTATCTCGAGTCATATCTTCTTTCAAAGCACTACATAACGTGCGTAAAGTTTCCTTTACGAACTTCCTTACCAATTTACGAATTTTGATACGCAAAACTTGAGGATTATAATTTTATTCCTTTAATTCTTTAATGCCACATTATACTATTGTTTTGTTACTCGTATCTGGCATACTTAACTTTGATTGTTTGTAATTTTTATAAAAATAAACATTATTACAAATTTTCTTTAAATTAAAATGAGACATAAAAAAATACAAATCAAAAGGTTACAATTACCTATAAGAGAGCTAACACTGGATGTTTTTTCACTCTAAAACTTTAGAGTGAATATCACACTAAAGAATGTAATCTTACTCTTAAAGATTGAAAATTGAGCCACACTGTTTCAAGATTGGCTCAATTGTCACTCTTTAGAGTGAGATTCCACTCCAAAAAATTTAGAGAACATGTGTGTGTATATATAAATTTTTTATTTAATATAAATTATCATTAAAAAAAAAATTAAACGTTTCAATCCTACATTTATAAGTCATTTTCAATAAATACAATTAATCCTGATATTTAAATGATTTATATCCAAAAACGTGGAATCGAAACGTTTATTTGTATTTAAAATTTATATTTAAAAAAAAATCGTATATAATACATAAACGTCCAGTATTGGCACTTATAAATACTTGTAATTCTTTGATTTATAGATTTAGAGTCTCTTTAGAGCCTAATTTCATTCTGTTTAATTAAGAAATGCAATGATATGAAGTAAATGTATGTACCTTTACTAGTAAAAAAGTTAAAAGCAATGAAGTGAATACACTAAAGTTTTTTGAAAAAGATTATTTTTTGAAATAAAAAGCCAGTGACATTGAAGAGTTAAAATTATTAGTACACTTGTTAGGAGAGCTAGAAGACAAGTAAGAGCTGAGATATAGCGTTTTGCTTTCTTCCGCACCCCACCTGTCGCTCCTTTCTTCTTTCATTTGAGTACCTCTTCATCCCTAACACGAGTACAATCTGCACGATCTCGACAGCGAGGGAAACGAAGACCGGGTGAAACGAGCCAACAAAGACTGATTCTGCGGCGATCGAACGCGAAAACTGTTCAGATGAAAACGATGCGTTTTCCACCTCATTCGTTGCGTGATATCACAGCGCACAGAGTATTTGATCAATGATGTTTGTAACCAAAAGAGGTATAAGACAAGAAGTAAAACAAACGTAATTCCTCATCCCCCGAGAGTATATTATTTCGGTCCGAGCTTGTTTCTCCACAGGAACAGTTTTGTTCCTCCGTTAACTCGACGGACGTGATCGACGCTTTTGTAATTAAAGCCCGGGTTAAATTTCCGTTTAAGTAAAGTTCGCTCGAAACTGAATAAAGGATGGAGGTAAATTTCACGTAAGGTTTGACTTTCAGCAGCTCGGTATATAACTCGCAAGCACTTTTTTTTTACCTCGCCTAATTCCTCGCCTCGCGGAGATATGTCCGCTGCAAATTGGTCAAAGAATCCGCGAATAAAAGAGGAAGGGAAAGAGGGACGTGATGAATATAGGGACTACATATCGCGGCCTTTATATCGCGTATAACGTATATAGGTGGTTGTTCAGCTGTGAAGCATGTATGCGCGCATCGATCTCCACCGTCGGGAGATAGAACGTGCTTTGGGGCAGATTAATATTTCAATGCCGAGAAAGAGCGCCATGAGACGCCGCCATTATTCCGCGAATTCCGAAAGCAAGAAGGTATCCGTATCATCTCGTGCGCGAAATAGGACATCGGTTTCCGACCTAAATACGAAAGTCATATCCTCCTGGGCCACGTTTTGTCATTTTGAAGAAGACGGTGGCTCAGCATTGTATCTTAGATAACACGGAATTTTCCTTTGCATTATTTGTACACTTGGATGCAATAAACGAGTTTTCTGGCATTTAGTAGAAAATATTTTGACCGCGAATATATAAAATATAAAGCTACGCTACGATATGTGTGTGTGCGCTTTCGAATGATAATTAAGTTCAGGTAATTATGGTTAGAACTTTAATATCTTATATAGAACAATTATGAATCACGAAAGTTAATTAAAGTATATAATTGACGTAACTGACATTTTACATGCACTGTAAAAAAAATTACATGTAAAGTTATAATTTTTAGATATGTTATTTATGTAATTTTAACATATTTTTTTTACAGCGTATCTCGAAGAAAAATTAGTCAGCGAATTTTTTTTAGAATCCATTTATATATATAGATAACGTTGGAATTTAGAATAACGATGGCTGTCCTCGTTGCAGTGCGCTTGTGTCGAGAAATCCGACAACGCGATCGAAATAGCCATTTTAGAGAAGGCATTCAATCAAGATGAAATTGCCGTATCGAGGAACAGCTTCGTTTTAGAATCGCTTTAATCAAAGTTATTTCGCTGCAAGGAGAAGTGCTTTTATAATTGAGCGGATGAAGAAGTTCGCTCGATTATTGCGGCGGTTCGTTGATCACATTGAAGCGCTAAACGCAACTAAATTAATCGCGGCTAGTCTCCTTAATGGCCGGATACAGCGCGTTCTCACGATTGTTAGAAGATACACCACTGATCGTCCGTCGTGGAGAAGAACGACAATTCGGCAGGAATAAAAATCAGACGGCTGAAAAATTGCGGCTGAAAGAACAATGAATATTATTTAGAGAACGTCTCTCGTTAACAAAAAAAAATTAATTACAAGATTGCAATTTTATGCGGCCAAGTTCGCATTAAATTTATCAAATTTGCATCGCGACTGCGATCCTAACGAAATTAAAATTCAAAGCAAATTTTTATTCGACTTTAATCTAGGTGATTTAACAATCATTTAAAGTTATACAGAATATATATACGGGAATATAAATGTGTACTAAAAAAAGAGTCTGATATAATAGCTAAATGTTGAAAATATTTTCAATTAAATATTCGATTTATAAAATAAAAAATAGTTTTACTTTTTATAAATTTAGTAAAAATTATCAAAGTTATATTATTATGTTCGGTAATATTTACTAAACATTTAGAAAAATAAAATTATATTTTTGATTATATAAATTGAATATTTGATTGAAATTATTTTAATCGACATTTAACTTATCAGACTTTTCTTTAATTTAATAACGTAAATATTGCATATAATAAATCGCAAATGTTTCGAATCTTAATGTTGGGTGTGGAAAAATAAATATCAAACTGTTATTAAATCATACACTCAAAAAAGTGCAGTTATAGCGAAAATTATCCAAGTACGAAAAATTAGCTAAAATAGATAAATTTCTAGAAAGTACTGCGATATTGGATATGTATTGCATCTAATCATAGATGACAGAGATAGAATTTTAGATTTGTACTATAAATTCTACGCATATGATACATAATTTTCTATCAGTTACAAAAAAACATCGATAATTCTAGCTGGAACAGCAAAATATTTTTCTAAAAAAATGCTTATCTAATTGTTGTCCGTCAGGTAATAATCACTGACGGACAACGAATAGATAGCATATCTTTTTATAATTTAAAGGTTTGATATTTGTGTTTTGATATTGTGTTTGATATTGAAGATGATCCCATTAAGTGTCGGTATGTTTGCGACTTATATAAATTATTATTAAATTTCTATTTGTCATTGATATATATGTATAACAAAGTTTTACAAGTATTAACATTGTCAACCAGCTCGACTTTTACTAGCCTGTCTGTATGTGACACTTTATATAATTTAATATATTTTTCTCATATAAGCCTACTTACTCATTTTAAATTTTATTTAATTAATTTAATGTTAATCCAATTTCAAATTAAATTTAAATTTAAATAATATTTTATTTAAAAAATGATAAATCTTTATTTCTTTTTCTATCAATCGTACTGTGCAAATCGAGCAAGACCGCGCGTGCGTTTATCTTCGGAGCCTGAGCTTAAGATTGACTTCTTAAAAGGCGCATTTTTACTAATACCCTCGCGACAAATGGGCCGAGCCAGGCTCTCTATGAATGACTCGCTATTCACGTCGCTAGAACATTGATATTCCAGTAGATGCTATCTCTCGAAATGTCTCGATATATATATGCGGGCATCATCCACTCGCGAATGTATTATTTATAACATATATCGTCTGCGCAATTCGTTCCCATTCGAACGATGTATCGGATAAGCGTATGCTAATATATCGTCCGCACTGTTCGACGTCAACCGAGCGTGTCGATGAAGCTGCAGCTAAATTAAAAGAATGATCGAACTGCGATACGCGCGATTCGTTGATGACGCAGCGCGTACTCGCATTCTTTTTTATAAAGTCTCCTATTATTGTTATCTATGCATTTATCTTTGATTTATGTATATTAGAGTTTCTCTTAGATTTATGTTTAAAAAAAAATTCAATCATTTGTCGACGTTTAACACAAAAAGCTGTAGCGTTCTACAACGTTCACGACGCGAATATGAAACTGTGTAAACGGAAACTTTATTTTGAAAAAGGGAGAAAGCTTTTGTGTAATTTAATCTGACGGTTATAATTGTGACTTAACAACTAATGGACCTAACTCCTCAAATATTCTATGAAATGAAATAAAAGTTTAAACACGCCGCTTTCAGAAAGCATCAGGATTTTCCGCTCGTGCACTCCTCGATTCAATTACAGCGAGTTGCACCGCGAGTTGCAGATATGTTTTGATACTTTTTGACACTTTTTTTTTCTCGTAAACGTTATACTCGGTCCTTTGTGCTCTAATTCGCATAACGCACGCTCCAATTATTCCCGAGGCATTCGCTTGTTTGTCAGTGATCTCGCCACACGGCAGGACGAAGTAAATCGATGAATATGCGCGTGAACGCTCGGCGCAGCGTCATCACGTTACGCGTCGCGAAGGTGTCGGGATTCGTGACGTCGCGACGTAAGTATACGTACTCGTCGTCGATGATCCGAGTCATCGTCGGGGAACTCGCTTTTCGAGGCGGGTACGTGATCGCCCCGGTAACCGACCGCGACGCAAACCGCCTCTCCGTAAGCCGTATCGGACACAGACGATATACGGTTTCAGCACGCGATTCAGATATCAGGTTCCGCGGTTCATCACGACGATCGAACCGCGGAGTGCGTGTCACCGGATGAGATTAATCGGGATCATTCCTGTGTGTTCAGAGCAAGCGCGATGCGTCGACTGCGAGTATTAACGACGACATATTGAATTATCGATGACTGCCTTCAGCTATATTCCAATGGTGGAATACGTTATTTCGAAAGTAAATAAAACTGATCTGTCAGTACTTTGTGTTACATTCATATTTTAAATAAACAAAAACTACGGCGAGCTTTTGTAAAGCGCAATCTCCGTTTTGTTTTAACCCTTCAGAATTAAAATTTGTAACACAATTACCGATACGCTGGGTTTGTAAAATCCGTTTAATTTATGTTAATTAAAAAGCATTAATTAATTTCAAGGAACCGAAATGAATGTAGGTGTAAAAAAGAATGAATACTAAATTGTATTTTAATCAGAATAATTCAGCAAACTTAACATAAAGAAAACTTAATTGTTTCGTATTTTCAACAAAGAGGTTTATAATTGGGTGGATTCACTAACTTGAGAAAAAGATACTTTAATTTGTGGGATATAATGTTCATTTCACTACATAAATCCTTATTTAAAGAAACGGCGAAATAAAAGTTTATTTTAAAAAATGGATAGCAAACTATCATTTCATTTTATATAGTTAATAACAAAAAATGGAATATATTTCACAGAAACGTATATTCTGTCATCATAGTCAAATTTTTTTATATTCAATAAATATTGAAGAAAACGTCTATCACTGAATATTTTAATTTTTTTTCCTCATTGTCAGTGTAAACCGTTTTACTAGAAAAAATGTATTTCTATAAACCAAATTTTTGCTGTAACGATAAAATATTTAGTTAAAATGTATTAAAAAAATTTGTTTATATTAAACTGTTTATAGTTAGTATAAACAAATATATTTGTTATTTATAAAGCAGGAAAATGTATTTCGCAAAAGTAATTAAATGTTTGTTATATTAAAAAATTTTGGCGGCTAAAAAATGCCTCACTAAACAATTTTGCTGAAGATACCAAATTTTTTGTCTTTGTATAAAAAAAATATTAATTGCAAGTATATATTTTAATAAAAATGATCTAAATTTGCAGATGTAACTGAAGAAAATGGAATTGTTTCACATATTTATAAAAATGTATAATTGAATGTCCAATAGATTATCAGTTTCGAAGAATTAAATACTATCTTACGAAAGAGTTTAAAAAAAAACCTTTAAACGTTGTCTAAAGCCATAATCATACTAGCGATTATGCGATTGTGCGAGAGATTGACGATTACTTTTCAGCAAATTACAGCAAACTAATTGGTTTGGACCACACTGTTTTGCTCTGATTGGTGATTACAGATTAACGACAGTTACGTAATTAAGGCCGATATTCATAATCGATTCTTATATTTCAGATTGATCTCAAGTAGAGTCAGATATTATAAGGCAAAAGGGTCTGTTAGCATTTTAAGACAGTCTTAAATAAAAACGTACTACCAATATCTCCCTAAATATATCAGACTACGATTTGACGATTACGATTACGATCGGCTAATGTAATCTGACGTAGTCTGATGTGACAGGAATAACATTCGCGCGAGTACGGGACTGACGAGGATCAATCTCGCGAGATGGAAGTACACGTCCGAGCGATCGGCTCGAGCGAGAGAAGTGGCGAGTGCGAAGTGGCGAGAAATAGCAGCGCAAGATGATGTTGCGACATCATGACCTCGTGGCTGAGATGTTTGGCTACGTCGTCCGTTCGGCGATCGACGCATCTCGGCGGACCTGGCGCATAACGCGCACACACATACATGTACGTATACATAACGTAGGCGCGTGTATTATCCACGTTTATTCGCGGGTACGAGCACGTACGTGTCGCACCAACACGCGCATCGTCAGGTACCGGGCGACGCTGCGGCGCCCGTTTGCTCTCGTTGCCAGACTCTTTGGCGGCTTGGCGTCCCACAGGCTACGCGCTGCTATCTCCCTCCACCCCTCTCGTCACCTATCCCGTCGTCGCACCCTCTCTACACACGTCATCTTCCTCTTCCTTCGAGTAGTGTCTTCGATCTCTCTCTCCTTCTCTCTCTCTCTCTCTCTCTCTCTCTCTCTCTCTCTCTCTCGCCATTCCACGGACCCTCCGTCTCCTCCGCCTCAAGCCATTACCAACGACGTCATCTTCGCCGATGTCCGAGAGTGGCATTGAAGAAGTCACGTCTTTCTTTTTTCAGACTCCTCGCCTCTTTCCGCGCATTGAAATCCTTCTAGACGAAGAGGCTATAACCGTTATTATCGATGGCTAACTGCAATATGTATTATAGAGACCGGCCGTCACTTGATATAAAAAAATATTCCGGATCGTGGTTGCGAAATTTTAAACAGCAATATTTTTTAGCAATATTTTAACGTCGTACAATCTAATTCTGTCAATTAAATAAACAAATAACGTCCCCCATTATGAGATTCATCGTAATGGATCGTATCCATTTTTAAATAGAATTAAGCAGGATAGCCAGATTCGTGACGAGCGTCAAAGGGCGAGATCAGCGGAAAAGGTTCGGCCGTTTAATTAATTTAATTTACCCGCGCAATACCCAAAATTAATTAAATTCGCTACCGTGTGACATAAATTATTTTCGGAAAACCAGCGGCCGCGAATGTTGTGTGAAAGACGCCCGCTTTTCAATCAACCCCCGCCGTAGAATCGAATTACCGGAGTTGGCGAGCGCGCTCAATCGAGGGAGCCAAGCGGTTTCACTTCCCGCACCGGATCGAATCGTGCGGAATCCTCGACGGCTTCCTCGACGGATCGAATCTCATTTAGATTTCCACGGTGAGATACTATACTCGTACGCCGCCCGAGCCGAGAGAGACCAGCGCGAGAGACCAGAGAGAGAGAGAGAGAGAGA
>NW_017304461.1:1230265-1232864 GCF_001594115.1 Trachymyrmex septentrionalis | reverse complement strand
GAGAGAGAGAGAGAGAGAGAGAGAGAGAGAGAGAGAGAGAGCGGGAGAGGCAGCTCTTCCGGTGGAAGCCGTGGCACGCGAACGGCGTGTATGTGTATATTTGTATGCACGTGCACGCGTCCGTGCATATACGAGCGGTGACCGCGCGGGAACTCGCGTCGGCTCGAGTAAACCTGGATTTCAGGAGATTTAACGGCCGCGTCTGCCGGGAATACGTTATCGGTGGTCCCGCGCTTTCGCGATGCGGGAGCTGCCGCAGTCCAGGAAGCACGGGCTTGCCGTAAAATCGCATCCACGGGATACATGCGGGATTCCGCCGCGTACCTCGCGCGTGACGTTTACACGGAACCCACCCGGGTGGAATACAAAGAGAATAAGATACGCGTGAAGGGAACAATTGAAGAGCCTAGATAGTAGGAGGTCGCGCAACATTTTGCTGAAAACTTCATTTTCCGTCGCGGGAATGTTACATATGTATGCCGCAGCCGAGCCGCAGCAAGCTCCAGGCATCGCATTAACCATAGGCTTATATACATATATAATAGAGATGAGAGCTGTTACGTTTTTCTACTCTGAAATATTTTATAATTTTCTCGACAAACAATCCTCATAGAGAGAAGTTTAATATTATAGTACCTACTGGCTAATTAATCACTTATTTTTAGTATTAAAAATACTGTTAATATTTACTCAAAGTAAGTGATTATTAATTAGCTAGTACTAGTATTAAATTTCTATAAAGCAATGCCTATCTTCATCATTATCCATCTGACTATATATTGCATAATCTACTTTAATAAAGTATCCTAATAAAGCTTGATCCTGCTATTTGCTTAAATCCTTACTTCATGACTCATACACATATACCTATTTTTATCTAAGACACTCCTCAATTTCCGATCCACAATCAGTTAGGCCTATAAAGTATAATAAGCAATGCTGCAAAAAGTTTTGACATTTTGGCAACCAACTTGAGCGTCCTATATAATTTTGATGGATCTAATAAAATTATTTCCAAATCTGTATCTTAACTAAATTATCTAACTCAATTTTTAGATACTTTAATAAAATCCTTCTTTCCGTATTTAAATAGGTCTTTGCATTCTGTATCGATCCTCACGTTCTTCTCTTCTTTTTGAGAATCCCTTTTATTAAATCGATATTTTTTAGTATTAGAATGCGTCACGTCATAGGCCATTTTTTAACGAAAATTCCTTCTTCCAATCGAACAAAATAAGATCTCTCGATTTGAAGTAGTTTATTCTCAGCCGTCTCTTGCAGCGAACACATCTTTATCTCGCACAACTTGTTCAAAATAAAGTTAGCACAAGGACAGTTGCTACTGTCTTTTAAAATATTACATCTTGTATGTAACAGCGCTTCCATTGGAGATATGAGGACAACATTAGTAAATACATGGAAAGAACAATTTTGTGAAGTATCTAAAAATTTAACTACATACAGATGTACTTTATTGAACGCTCAAATTGCAAGAATATAAAAACTTTTTATGCCATTGCTTGTCATGTTCGAGCTACATAATTATTTTAATGGCCCAATTATTTTTCAATCTGTATTTAATTTTTAGCATAATTTTTTTTACTGCTTCAAAAATTTTTTCCGTATAAAAGAAAATAATAATAATTGATCAGATGCTTTCCTTGTTCAACGTATATTGGAGAGAGTATTTGATTAATTATTGTTCTCTCTTACTAATGTTGTCTTCACATTTCTAATGGAAGCGTGCAGTCTATTATAGTCTATGGAATTAACAAATCGTGCTTCGTGCGTACGTGACATTTCAGACATTCCTTCATTGCAATATACGGAATCTCATTTAGACATTCTGCTTACGCTCGACGTTCGCTGTTCGATTATCCTCCGAATCAGCTTCTGCGCGATCGATTATACATATATTATCGCCAGGGCGAGTCCGAAACTCGTTTTCTCTCTCGCTTCAATGATACTCTCATTTCACGGTCGAGTAGCAGCATCTCCCAGCGGCTGTGGACAATGGTTGATAAAGGCGCTCGTCTCGTCTCTCGGATCTCCGATAACGGTCTGATTCCTCTCCGTTTCGTCGCTGACGGTTAATTAAGCGGCGGATAGCGCGCGTTTCGATTAGACGATCGAATAGCACGTTATCGATCGCGAGATGGTATAATTCAGCGCGTGAATGATCAACCTCGTTCATGCTAGAGTTCTAGGGGTGCGATCCACTTAACCCTGCAAATGCTTCGTTTGATCAATTAGGAGACAAAATTTTATGAATTGACCAATCAAAGAATGCTTGCAACTATTTGCAGGGTTAAGTGGACCGCACCCTAGATTTACAAGAGTAACACATTCTTTTTATCTGAGAATGTGCCTCGTCTTCTTATTAACTGCTTTCCCTTTTCTGATCGCCATTTTTTACTAATAATTGGTTCATCGTTCAATAAACGTTCAGTAATTCTTTAATATAATTCATTATTAAAAAAATTTTAAGTCAATAAAAAGATAGGTAGTTATTTGAACTATTCTTGTTAATGACTAAGTAGAAAAAGCAACATTTAAGTACTTATTTAAGTGTAAGCCACATTTCAGCTATAACAAGTCG
>NW_017304461.1:1210160-1230165 GCF_001594115.1 Trachymyrmex septentrionalis | reverse complement strand
ATTCTTGTTAATGACTAAGTAGAAAAAGCAACATTTAAGTACTTATTTTGTAAGCCACATTTCAGCTATAACAAGTCAACATTGTGTACATTGAAAGAATAATTTCGCAAGAGAATCTAAAGATTCGACTACATACAGATTTGAAAACAATTTTGTTGGATCATCAAAATAATCTTGCAGGAATCTTAAGTATTATGAAGAATGCTGCAAAATGTTTTTGATATTCTAATAACCAATTTTGTCGTCCTATACCTGTTTCGATGGTCCAGCAAAATTATTTTTCAGATCTGTATCTAGCTAAATTTTTAGATTCTTCAACAAAACTGCTCTTTCAGGGCATTACTAAGTCTATGTTCTTTTTAACTAAAGCTCTTGCACGGTCTATCTTTCTTCCTTTTCTCTCCACGTTGGAGAGGAAAACAAACAAGATGTGCCGTGCAAGAAGTTCAGCTAAAAAGAACAGGCGTACTATGTCACAAAAGTGTATGATTGTGTTCCGTTACTGGAAAGCACTCAATATCTCGAGCCTAAGTGGGAATCACTCTAGTCCAAATGAGGTGTCGCGTGTAAGATCCACGTAGGGTGGGAAGGAAAAGCGGGCCGCCGCGCCGGTGTGAGGGCATCTTAAGGCAAGGCCACCCGGCTTGGTTGATTAATAAGGGTGCGAGAGAGCTACCTTCGCGTTCCATTCTCTCGCGCTCTCCTCACCATGCCTGCTTCTTTCGCGCCACGATCGTTCCCACGAAAGCGCATTCCGCGTGGCGGCTTGGATTTTGAGCGACGGCAGGATTCGATTAGCGAATCGCGTGCGTTTGTTAACCCTTCGCGCGCCCATTTATTCCCGGCCGGCATTCATTCGACCAGAGAGAGGAGCGGCCGAATGAGCGTTGTACCATTTTTCTTTTGTTGCGGCAACAGCAACCCCCCGTCCGATACGATAACGCGTTTAGAGTGAACTTATATTTACCCAATGTTATTATGTACACGTGATGTTAAAGAAATGGAATGTTGTTGATGATTTAACAAGACTCCATAATCGATCAATCTTGCACCTTGCGGTTTTTTTTATATCAAGAGAGAAACGTCGACAACCTTGATTTTATGAAAAAATTACGGCAAAAAACGAATTGTTGGAACCAATGTACTCACTCTCCGACACGTTCGCCGTTCCAGCAGTGTTTGTCGGGATACTCCTCGCAGATCGCGTCCGCTAATGTGCCGTAGAAGATGCGGGACCTGAGGACGCTCGCCAGGAAGTTAACCAGCTGCTTGTGCAACTTGTTCAGCACGCTGTCTTGTGCGTGAGATGGTAACGACGATGCAGCTGTATGCACCTCGCCAGTGGACGACGTGGACGATTTCGCAGCTGCATCCGAGGACACTGGGCTTTTCTCGCTATCGGGCGATAGCAACTCCGAACGACCACACACCTTTCTCACCTGAAAATAGCCAAAAGCATCGATCCTGCTGATCATTAATGTATAACGAGATAAATAAATTCTCAAGATAAGAAACTGACTACATGGAAAGAGCGATAGATTTTGTTCATGCAGTTAAAAATTTAACTACATATACAGTTACGGATACTAAAAATAAATTTGTTGAACTAGTAAAATAATTACGTAGGATGTTTTCAAAATATCTGTGTGTGTTTCTTAAAATATCAAACCTTTTTACAGCACTACTTATCATGAATTGAATTTCCTTATACGTTCTTTTGTGATAATCTAACAAAATTCTTTTTAAATCTACCTTTAGTTAAATTTTTAAATACTTCAGCAGAATCGTTTTTTCCATGTTTGCAGATAAATCAGATATCAGTAGTGTTTCCAAATTATAAATAATGAACAAATAATAAGGAATTTCCAATTATTGGAAATATGATTTGTACGAAAAGGAAACGAATGTAATGTTAATGGCATGACAGACGAGTCTTCTTTTTTTTTAATCGATTGGAAATCAAAGAGAAACGATTCTAGCGAAAATGTGACACCCTGTATATGAATGCCGCTGCACCTGGCTGCAAGTGGTACGGTAAATGTGACACACGCATAAAGATCAGCACCGTAAGAGCTTTTGCCAGCTACGGCGCGTCCGTTGGCAAGTGTCGCCTGCGAAACGGCTTGTTCTCGTTCCGAACGACGCGTCAATTTCTCGACGATTTAATAGGCGACGCGCCCTGACAGTTTTTACACTTGGCCGAGTCACGCCACGTTTCGGCGCGTCCATGCGTTAATCAAGGCATACACGCGCGTACACACGCATACGCATGCAGTATCTTGTCGCCAAAGAGTATTCTTCTCCGCTTCAAAATCGCCGGTGATCGCCGGTGATCGCCGGGGCTCTTTCCGGAAGTCACAGTTTTCTAAAGCACAGCGAAACATTATGACAGCTGATGATGATATTTTTACGGCGTTCTCAGAGATTTTGCAAGACTTCTCGGAAAATAGTATAACATGGGTCTTTTTATAGCGTAATGTCTGTCGGAGATGTCCAAAGCCCCGAAACGTGGCGTTGCCAAAAGCGCAACTTTTCTCGTCTTCTTCTGCACGCCAGCCACGTGTACGTGTATTACGTGTCCCGAGGTAATCTAAGGTGCATTCACAACGATCACGTACAGGAACTCGCGATATTTCAGCCGGCTTAAGTTGTAAATTGCTATTTATGGATCACGTAAAGGTCCACAAACGCAATCACGCAATGGCGAAATTATTGAATCGTATACTCCACGGCGAACGAGGAACAATTCTTACCGATTTCATTTCGCCAAAAAGACAGAGTTTATAACAGGTCGATTCGCATCGCGTATCCTAAAGTTTTATAACATTTCTACGCGTCATCATATAGCTCGATCACAAAGATAAAAGCGTTTTCGCTCGGAGCGAAAGTTTTCTGCTACTATAAAAAGAAGAAAAATATTATCTTTCAAATCGAAAACGGTTCTGCCTTTGTTTCAAATGCCCATTCGTCGATTGCGATTTTATGGAAAACGATTTTGTGTAAAAAAAAAAAACACGCCTCTCCATTTTTCCATTACTACATTTTTGTTTGTCAATTCGTTTGAAATAAGATTTTTTATTTATCGAAATTTTATGTCATATGAAATTCGTCGCTATCTTTTATGGGCAATGATGAAAATGTCTTCTCTGAAAGTCAACTCACGATAAGAAATACGTTGAATAATTTTAATTATCTTCATAAATGTGTTTTATATGCGGACAGCCAATAGATTTCGAGAATGTTTTAAATTCTTTTCTGATATAAAAGTATTTTTTATCGCCTCGTTCCTAATTACATCATCACTAATATTATGTATCAAACATATAATTTCGTTTCGTTTTTATCGCCTTCAATTATCCATAATTATTAATCTCGTCAATCAACATAACAAATTCGTAAATTCCTTTTAATAGATTCACGTCGCCTTTTCGAAATCTACTGTTAACGTCATTATTAATCTCATCCGCACTGAGAAAAAAAATTTGTTCAACGAACTAAACACATTTAGTTGCTTGCAGATTTGGTTAATTCGACAAATTTCATTTAATTGAATGTAATCGTAGTCTGCTTAACAAACTGTTCAATGTTAAGCAGACTACGGTTAAATTCAATTGATTAAAATTTGTTGAATTGACCAAATCTACAAACAGCTAAATGTGTTGAATGAATTTTTTTTTCAATGCATCAATATAGTATTTATCCACTGCTCGACTTAATATCATATTGAAGTTTTTTCTTACGAAACCGAAATATAATGCTTTGAACACGAACTTCGGAAAATGTCAAATTCTGATTTTGATGAAATTTTGTAAACATATTTTTATATAATAAAATTATCTTTATTTATCCATGATGATAATACTTTTTAAAACTAATTATTTTCATATTTTTTTCAAATTATTTAAAAAAAATACTATTGAATAAATAAAGGTAATTTTATTATAAAATTTATGTACAAAACCTTTCCTTTATATCTTAAATCGTTTTCGAGATACATCAAAAAAAGTCAAACTGTTTTTTCACTCCAATTGATATTTTCTACATACATCTATGTGCCTATATGCATATAAAATTTTATTAAAATCAAAATTTAATATTTCAGGAAGCTCCTTTGTTTATATCACACTGAAGTTCCTTAAGTTTTCTCAAGACCACAATAAGCAACGCTTGAAATAAGAACTTCGCTAAGTACTTCACGTGAAGTATTACATTCTCATCGTGGCAATAGTTACCCAGGGAGATTGCTTTTGTAATTTTTACCAGGTCGTGCGATAGGCAATGAACCCATTTTATCATCACTGAGATCAAAACACGAATCAAGAGCGTTTATCACCTTATCGGCTGCGCCGCCGTTTAAACAATAATCATTAAAATTATCGTTGACATCTCTCCCGCGAGACTCCCGCGCCGCCTTTCTGTCCTAATTACTTTTAGCGCGGCCCATAAAAGGAGCCCGGACCCCGGCAATGCGGTGGTTGCTCTTCGGGCTCTTCGAGGCGGCATAATCGTAAAACCGGCCGACCGAGCGTAATTAAGACGGCACGCGTGGGCGTTCAAACGTCGCTCGCTCTCTCGTCTCTCATCTTCTCGATTTCTCATTTTTTTCTTTCTCTCCTTCTCTGTCCTTGTTCCTTCTCTTTCCAAAAGACGCGACTGCTCCATCCTTCCTTCTCTCGATCCTTTCTCTACTCAAGCGAAGTGGACGAAACACGGAGCGAGCTTGGAATGCCGTGCATCTACCGTGAGAAGACTTCCCCCCAAACGAGTAGAACGATAATATTGTCCCACTGTGATTTTGCAAATATGCGATCTTGCGATATTACGCTTCGTAAAAGAACTAACAGTATTATATAATTGACAGTGTGGACTATGTCAATTATATTGATTTATGCAATCAAGCTAAGTAGTGGCTTTTTGTAAGAAATAAAGACTTCTCACAATGAGAAATCTTTATTTCTTATTAATTCTAGAAAAAAGAAGATAACCGGCAGTAATTCTAAAGTATAGTTATGCAGATAAGACTGGCATTTAAACCGTATCTGCGATATAACTGATTTAAATCATTTAACTTGATGGTTTAATGACTTCTCTTTCATTGCTTCCCGTCGCAGGAAAAGGAACAGATAAGGATGTTACATCTTTTCTAGTAAAGTTGAATGACTTAAAGACCAATTATATTAAATGATAGAAAAAAATGTTTTAAAAAGTAAAAAAAAATATAATATAAATATGAAAAATACATAATAAATTGTAAACAAATGTAAAAATATAAATATAAAAAAATATATTAATTTTATAGGACGAGAAAACCACTACAATAGTGTTGAAACAATATTATATTTTGAAGAAAAGGATACAACAAAATAATCAGGGTTGGGAAAGTAACTTCACAAAAATTACTCGCGATTAAGTTACTGTTACTCGCTACTGATTTTAAAAAGTAACGCATCATTATAATTTCTGTTACTTTTTCACCAAATTTTGATGATTTTCCTTTTTTAGAGTGTTGACCACTCACGTAAATCAATTCAACCAAAAAAAAATATTTGGTTGAATTAACTGGAATTCTGGTGGAAAATAAACGATCCAGAATTTTTGTTAAATTTACTAAATTTTTGATTAAATTTACTAAATGTTGATTATTTCAACTAGGATTTTAATAGATTCAACCCACTCTCTAAATCAGAATCAGTGGATAATTACTGATATCAGTATCAAGTATGCCACTGGTAATCAGTGAATGAAACGTGAGATCTCTAACCTGACTAATCTTTATTATATGATCTAACTAACCTTGTTTTAGTGCATAAATTCAGTGAATGTAGTATCAGAAGATTGAAATTAACATGCAAATATCAGTATTTTAATTATATAATGCTCAAACATTTTTCCTTTTTTAGTTGAACTTTACTGATAATCACTGATATCAGTGCCAAGTATGCCACCGGGTTCAATTAGTGACTATCCATTGATTCAGATTTAGAGAGCAGAAATCTTGTAAATTTAATTAGAATTCTGGATCGTTTATTTTCCACCAGAATTCTAGTTAATGCAACCAAACTTTTTTTTCTGTGCTGAACCCGTTCAACACGAGATCTATAGTGATTATAATGGTTACGATTAATTGCAACACGATCAAACATAACTCTTCTTTTGAAAATCGATTATTATTGTTATTGTTATTATGGAACACACGTTCCATACATCACATATAAATTGCATACATATACAAACGATAAAAATAACTATTATATTCGTTACATTAACGTTACAAATAAGAAAATGTAATCGTTATCCTGAATTATTGTCATTACTGAAAAAAATACAAGTAACACGTTGCTTTCCAATTTTGGAAATAACGAATTATAAATCTTAAGGAAAACCTATAAAATTTTTTAATAGACTCCCGTCCTCGAAAGATTAAGATCAAACAAAACAATCACTTAATATAATTTTATATAATTTTTATGTAACGTTATTATAAAAAAAATGTACGCGTTAAAAACCAATGTAACAATTTTATGGAAGCACTACTCGAGTTCCCGTATAGAAATCGAAAGTTTGGAACTCCAAAAGAATCCACCTATAATCGTCCATGATGTAATATCTTCACCGGCTTAATTTCATCGTCCGAGATATGACGTAATTGCGAGAAACAGAAGGATTATATTTGTCCAAAAGGGGCAGATACAAATGGTCCTATAGGCGTGCATTGCAAAAAAAAAATTAACTGAAGGAAGAGAAAAGAAAAGAGAGAGTCAAACTGGACGAATGGGACGACACAATCAGCGAGAATAGATCTCCGCTGTGGAATCTTATCGAGAGAAATTTCGCGCGCATGTCCCTTATTATTCGCATACGCGCGATACTTTTGCCGTCCAGGGAGGGCCGGCTATACCCTTGACCCGTTCTACGGCAAATGGCGACAATGAGTTCCGCTTCTCACTCGTGGGACAAACGAGGCGGATTAGAAGATTAGGATGTTATCGCTTAACGCGCCCGCGCCCGATCACGCTCGGCTGGCTCGCACGTACCGAATATATCGCGGCGATCTCAGAAAGAACCGCATGAAGAGCGATCATTAATCGCTACTTGTAAGCTTCCTCTGACGCCGGAAGCTAGAAATTTAGATTTCTAAATCTAGCACTTTGAAAAGACAGCGGCTATCAGTGCTATCTTTCTATATTACAAATTATGTGTACACGGAAGAACGATTTTGCTGAAGTATCTAAAAATGTTGGTAGATACAGATCTAAAAATAATTTTGTTGTCAAAATGATTGTATAGAAAACTCAAACGTGCGGATGAGTACCACTGGAAAAAATGTTAACATTCTAATAATCAGTTTGAGCGTCCTACATAATTATTTTGATACATTTATTTTCAGATCTGTATTTAGCTAAATTTTTTAATACTTTAGCAAAACTTCTTTCCGTGCAAAAAAAGGAACAATTATATAGCGATCCAATAAATTTGAAAAATTAAAGAAGAGAGTTCATATCAACATTATTCTATCTATAATAATATAAATGTAATACATGTATAGGTATTATCTAATATTTTTACTTATATTTTAATAAGTAAAAATATATAAATATTCAACTTTATAGAATATATTATATATCTATCTATGTTAATTAATGTATATATAAAAGAATATAAAAATTAATATTTAATATTTCTATCTTTTAATGTACATAGATAAAAATGACAGGAATTCGATATATATAGATTATCTCACGATATACTACACGTTTCCTGATAACTTTAAATTATCATGTAAAATTGAATTTTAATTTAATTTCAAGCGAGATATTAATTTAATACATAACGATAAGATACAAAAGAGAATATCTCGACCGAAAGGAAATATCTGCTAACAAGGATATGGGGTTATTGATCTTTTGCCGCGTATTCGGCAACGAGGGTGGTAATTGCGGTATCGATATCGTCCATATTCATGTCAGTGATAAACTATATCGATAACGGGGGCCAACGAGGAACGAGCGGATGAGAAGAACGGAGGCTCAAACATGCCCGTGAAACCGAGTACGATGAAGCGGAGATCTCGTTCATCGGATAAGAGAGACCAGGCCTCCTTTCGCAAAGATAGCCACCGGGTAATTGATATACAGTGTGTATGCGATTCAAATGGAATGCAAGAACTATTCGACTGGGAAACAGATTACTGCTCGAAAAGAGAAACATTCGAAGTGATAGCCGTGTTAACAAAGCGAGCATGTATTGCTTCTAACACCTCAACTGCCATTGTGCAATTAGATAACGTTATCGCCGACTCTATTTTTATATCAGTATATTGTTTTAATATTGCTACTCAATTATATTTACTTTTCGCGAAAACTTACAACAACATTTTATTTCACCATCCAAACAAATCGAATTCTATATTCAGCAGTTAATGTCACAAAAACATTAAATATTATTATAGTAAAATCTGAAAAAAAATTGAATTTTAAAAAGCATAAGAAGATCCGTTTTAATTTATTTATACATACATATTTAATCATTGCCCTACGAGAATCTCGTTCTCTTCGTCCCAAGAGGGACACGAAAAAAAGTCTGATAATAATAATCAAGAAGAGCCTGATAGTTATTAAAATGTGGTGAAATAATTTCAACCAAAATTAACTAGATGCTAATTTTATTTTAAATATTATCTTATTTTTTTAATCATTACACGAAAGAGAACCATTTCACTGAAGCTATTATAGATACATAGATTTGTATCGAAAATAGTTTTATTTGAACCACATCAAAATAATGGTTGCTAAAATATTAAAACTTCCGCAGCATTGTCAATAGTGTTTAAGCGTTTTGCATAATTATTTTAATAATCCAACAAAATCATTTTCAGATCTGTATCTATAGATGAACTTTTAAATATTTCAGCAAAATCGTTCTTAATGTACCAAACAATTGGCTATTATTATTGTATTTGGTAACATTTACGAAATAAATATTTCATTGATACGCTAAATAAAATTTAACATTTAATAAACCAATATAATATATTTAATAGCTATTATCAGACTTTTTCAGTGAAATATGTATTTATTCAGACGTGAAACATCCAACGTAAAAAAAACTGAAGTATTTCGCAAATTTAATTTTCTGTTCCCTTTGAGAAACCTCGAGTTGGTCGCTCGTGTGAGGCTCGAGGGTTCCCCGGCTTCGACCGTAGAAATTGAGATTTCCAAGATCGACGACAACGCGTGACACCAGCACTGGCTAATAATACTCGTCGGTTAGGAGAGAGAACGCGGGCATCGCGTTCAACCGCTGATGAATAATAACGCATCCTGCTCCACCTACTACGGGAGACAATACCGATTCCAAGGATCCTCGATCCGCTGCCCGCGCGCACCTCGCTGTACGTCGTTCCGACGAACGATGGGGACCGTGTGCGAAGAATATAAAGTGCTATATACCTATTTCGTTCTTCGACGACAAGAGGCGTCTCCATCGGGTGACGCATCAGACATCTCCTATGGGAATACACTCATTGTCGCGGCGTGGTACACATCCAGATGACTGGATACCCTCTAATAGAAGTCTGGACACGTGGAAAGAATGATTTTGCTCAAATTTTTAAAAATTTATTAATAGTTAGACAGATCTGAAAACAATTTGATCGGATCATCATCAAAATAATTACGCAGGAAATTCAAGCATAATAAAAAGTTTTGACATTCTAGTAATCAATTTGAGCATCCTGCATAATTATTTTGATAATTCAATAAAATTATTTTCAAATTTATATTTATTATAGCTAAATTTTTAGACGCTTCAGCAAAACTATCTTTTCCACGAAACAGCCACTTTTGATTGGTCCGCTATGTTTTAATAACTCCTGAGACAGAAAGAGATAAGAAAAAAATAGAACAGAAAAGAAAGAAATAGTAAATATATATATATATATTTATATCTTTTCTCGCATAATTTTATTAAAACTAAAGACCTTATATACAAAACGTGATTCTTATTATTCAGATTCTTATTAAAGGGTCTCATTAGAGATCTCTGCGGATGACAACTAGAAATCCTCTAATAAGAGTTTGAACAAGTTGCATTTTGCAAAGTCTCTATATAGCTTTAGCAAAATCACACGAGAGAGAAAAAACATATACTATTTCTTTTTCTTTCTTTTTATTATTCCATCTGTCCCCCCTTCCCTCTCTCTCTCTCTCTCTCTCTCTCTCTCTCTCTCTCTCTCTTTTCTCTTAGGAGTTGTTAAAACATAGCAGATCAATCAAAAGTGACTGTTTCGTGTCCAGATTCTTATTAGAGGGTCTTCAGACAACCGGTAGTCACGTCGAATTCCATGTCTTTACGTCGCGGAAGTTATCAGATGTGCGTCCTCCTTGTTTGTTCCCTCATCACATTCGGCGTTGTGCGACATAATAAATAATAAACAGACGAAGGAAGGAAATACCAAATGCGATATGCACGTGATGGAAGATCGAGATAATTTTATTCTGCGACGTAACTTGTCGAGTCCGCTCCTCCGCGTCACAGTCGATATAATTATCCGATGGAAGAATTCCTCGGGCGCGGACACGCGACAGATTCCACGAGCAGTTGGACGAGTCGAACGACGACGATGGCGATGACGAAGATCTGGTGATCGTTTGGCGGCTCAAAGTTCAACCAATTTAGTCGTGGCGCGATGACGTCAGAAATGCGCGTTCACCGTTCGGTTGGGTCGTTCGCGCTCGCTTTCGCGATTAAAGAAGGAGAAGAGTCGTAACCGTCGTCGTCTACGGCGCAGATCGAAGATAACGGCGGGTTATTCGGGCTCGCGAACCCTGAGGTACGCGGGGGTGGGTGGCAAAGGGATCGAGTGGTAACCAAGAGAACTCTTCGATCGGAGCACACTCGCGCTCAGCGATTTCCAGGAAAGTGCGATTAGCTCTAAATAAAGCCTCAAAGCTAACATAAACGTAAACGTTACATGAATGGGTTCAGACTGTAAATCAAAAGAACTCTATACAGCACAGACCATTCTGATTCTATTGCAGCAATTTTGCAATGTTCCAGCAATATTTTAGCAACTTCCAATCTTGAAGTAGCGTTGCAACAACATAACAACGTTTCAGTAATATTGTAATAACATTGTAAACGTTGTAACGTTCCAGCGATATCGCATAACATGGTAAGTAATATTGCAGCAAGCTTCTGTGCTGTATAAGATATAAAATATCTAGGCCTGCGAATACAATTTAGCCAAATACAATAATTATATCAATAATAGCCAACTAATCAGTGATAATGTACCACTGATCATGAACAATAGCCAACATTAGAAGATGTTCATGTTGTGTGTATACGTAAATTTATTCTCATATAACAAATCTAATATAAACGTTATATATAATATAACATATATTGCAGAGTTTCTCGAGTCAGTTTATTTTACAACTGACAAGAAATCCGACTTTCGCAATAAGACGTATATTTAAATATACCACCTTGCGACGCACTTATCTCTAGGACGATAAGATAGTAACAAGGCGAAAGAGACCACAAGCAGTAACTCGACTAATTGTATTCGCAAGCCTAATTATGCGGCTCGTAATTTAGAGAGGGACGTTTCTAGGCGCGATCGAGTAAGAGCCTAACTTCGTCCAACTCCCGCGAGGCGGATTCTCCTCGAATAAAACGCACGAGCGAGTCTAAGCCGAGTGGAGCGGAGTGGAGCGGAGCGGAACCGCGCGCCGGCTCTCCCGCAAAATGACTACGATCGATAGTATTCGATCCTTGGGCACTCGGTCGGCCCAACTCAAAGCGGCCCGCAAACGGCGAAGGGATGCGTGGAATGCAATGGGCGCGCCATGAGGTGGTGAGCGCCCCTCGCCACCTCCGCACCACATCCGTCTCTTTTGCTCACAAGGTATTCTCTTCCGTTTCCTTCTAACGAATTTCGTCTCGCCGCCAATTCTCTCTCTCTCTCTCTCTCTCTCTCTCCTCCCCCTCCCCCTCTCTCTCTCACTCCTCTTCTTCCTCTTTCTTTCATCCATCTCTTTTTCCCGTCTAAAAGCTCGGCTTTTAAGCGTCTACTCTCCATACCAATCTCTTTATCAAGGATTTCGATATTGCGAAGTCGTGATATTAATTTTTCCATGCATGCGCCTCAATGATTTCAACTTTCAATTTCCTAACAAAATAAACATGGCATTTTTCAGTAATTTTTTTCGTTGAATATACAGAAGATATAATTTTGACGAAGTAGCTAAAAATTTAGCTCGATACAAATGTGAGAATGATTTTGTTGAAATCATCAAAATAATTAGGTATGTAGGACACTTAAACTCTAGTTGTTAGAATGCCAAAACTTTTTGCAGTGTTATTCATCATGCTTGTAGTTTCCTACATAATTATTTTGAAGGTCCAACAGAATTATTTTCAAATCTATATCTAGCTAAATTTAAAAATACTGCAATAAACCCTTTTGTATTGTAGACAAAATAATACGAACATTTGCGAAAATATACATATACTATTTTACTGTTTGTTTTATTAATAAGAAATTGATCTGTCATTTGCTTTTAATGTACCTACTATTCTTACTGCGAATAATCACTCAATGCTTGAATAGTTAGCAATGAAATATTCTTTTAATATAGAACATCTTTCAATTGCTTATACAAATAATATTGGAGGAGAAAATTTTCTTCTCACTTTATTTTTCAAAATTGCCCTCCGTTCTCCAAAATTTCAACATTTTTCCTGATCAATGCAATCGCCTAATTTAAATATCGTTTGCAGTTTTGAAGAGCAGAGTGAGAGACAGATGTTCTCCTTTCAATATCTTCTAAATAATTAAAACATATTCCGCTAGAAGAATGGTATAATATTGCATCGTAGCAGTTGCTACACTATTCAAGCATAACTCTAGTCTGACCAGAATAGAATCTACATTAAAGATAATAGCAGACCAACTTCTTATTAATAAAACAGTATATTTCTCAGGTGTTCACATTATTCTGTCTACTTTCCATAGATTTGTTTTTATAACTAAACTAATGTACACTTTTTGTGCTTAACATGAAACCGGTACATGTTTGAAATTGGGCGAAAGCGAGAAAAAAGTTCTAATGCAGTCCAGTGAAGCAAGGTTTGTTGAGATGTCAAAGGTTTTGCGGACTATCGTGATCCATTGCCGACATTTTATGGACCTGGTCTGTTTTTTTTTTTGGGTGGAGGGGAGGGGAGGATAGATCTATTTTGTGATTAAATTAGTACATTACACTTTTACAACTGAGATAAAGTGAGATAGATGTATATTTGATATTTGGCGAAAGCAAGAGAGTTCTAATGCAGTCCAGTGGAAATAAAAAACCGACCTAATAAAAATGGAACCTATTTTAAGAGAAACACTGGCCTCAACATAGAATTTCGCGAAAACAGGACGGAGTGAATAGGACATTGATCGCGACAAATACGCGCGTACGAACAAATTATACGCACAGTGCGTAATAAGCTACGAGGCGGCGTAACGCCGGGGATAAGCGGACTGGTAAGAAAAAGGAGCAGCGAAAGAAGAAGTGGTACTTCTCGGCCTGGGACATTGGTCCGCGGAAAAATTGTTGTCGATGTGCGTTGGCGCTCGCTCGCTCGCTCGCTCGCTCGGCCGTCGCGGCGGCGGTCACATGGCAACAGCGAGATCTCTCGCTCTGCATTCCTCTCGCCCTCTCGCGATCGGTCCTCCTCCTTCGACTATTCCATATTCCGTCTCGCTCCCACCCGATTCATCCGAGCCGACGAGATTCAAGAGAACCACCAAGAGGAAGAGAGAACGGCGGATCAAAAGAGGAAGAGACGGGCGCAACGAGTAAGCGAAGAAACGCACGGAAGAGACGTGCTTGAAAGAGAAGAGAAAGAGAGAGGGAGAGGGAGAGGGAGAGAAAGATGGGGAAAAGGAAGAGAGGAGATTAAGAGGCAGAGAGATGGAAGATGTGCACAAGGTTCCTTCAGGTGGGTTCCACGATGGGTTCGCTCGAATTCCCTTTTAGGAAGACTCTGCTCCTACTCTTCTCATTCCAATGATCTTTCAGAGATGTATTCTTGTTACCGCGCAGTTATTATCAAGTTTGACGGCTTACCCTCGATAGCTTCATTTCTCATTGCTAAGTTCAGTAAGACTTTTATCGATGGAATTTTTTATTGACGAGGGATTCTCTAAGACCTTTATTTTCTTCTTTACGCGAATTCCTTTCCTATCCCTTTTTCGCTAAAAGTGTACAAAGCAGCGAAATCATGTAGGATTCTCATAAATATAACCACGTCGTAGAATTGCGTTTCCTCGCGGCTTTACAATCATTGAATTGTTTTGCAACGTAAGATTACTACGTTTTACATTTATGAGGAAATTTCCTCGTGCAATATGGAAAGTACAAGAATGACGCACATCTAAAACGAATCCATCGTATTTTATGAAATTTTTCTTGCCGATATTTCATATTTTCTTAAAATATGTTCAGCATGAAATTTCTCTTTCTCTTTCATCGTATCCTCACAAGAGCTCTTCTTTTAACTGTCAGAAAGGGAACGCGCGTCATGAGCGAATCAATAGCCGTCAGAGACGGAAAAATGAAGCGTTTCATACAAATCGCCACGATTTCCTAGACTCCCCGATGACTATACACGTAATCACTTCAAGGAACGGTGGTCGAAAGCGATACCATCTAATACCGCCCGCGGAAATAAAATCGTGACATCAGCCGATCGATTTCTCAGAATGTATCCCGATCACAATGGTTGCCTTAACTATAAATCTTAGGAAAATGATTCATATTCATGCGCAGACCCGTCAGATCGCTATCGGGGATTTCTTCGTATACCGATGGCGCGTACGCTCGGTGGAAAATCGATTGCGTTCGTCTCGATTTTAACCGAGATAGATCTAAAGATAGTGTTGGGGACTCGCGCCGTTGTGTCGCGCAACATCCGAAAATGTTCGCGGAAACGAAGTAGGTATTTCCTACGATGTCGAAACGCCTGCAACGAAGACGTTCCAAATTCTCGAGGCTCCCGTGAGTCCCTCGTAAATCTTTCGCGATGCGAGAGATATAGTTATGTTATTATTATTTCGCTCCAAGGGGGGGGGGGAGACTCGAGTATCTAAGTAGAGATCGAACCGGAGATTCGGGAGAACTCACGCGATCTGGGAACTCGTCGACGGGGAAGAAGTCGACCAGTTTCGCTGGAGCTCGTAGTGAGAGCAGTTTCTGCAGAGTTGGATCTAGTTTCGCCAAACTCGCAATGGAGAGCAATCCGACGAGACGAGCGTATACCCGGAGAAGACGAGTTCAAAGAAGCCAAGGGGATCAAAGGGGAGAAAGTCACACGTTCGTCGTATTCGTGCGTATTCGCGGCCGGTGAAGCACGCAATTATCTGAAGTAGGTACCGAAAATACCAATGGAGGAATGGGTCATTGATTCCTCGCCCGGCACCGTGCCAATGTCTCTCTCTTCTACTTCCTTCATCTCCTTCATCCTCCTCTTCTTCTTCGTCATCGCGTCCCTCACCACCTTGTCCTCCTCCGCGGTTCTGCGGTGTGCACGCGTTGTTCCTCGTCGCCGGATGATTATATCGACCGCGTAGGAGGCTGGGTCGAAGCCAGAGAAACTGTGGCTCGGTACGTTGTATATCTATCGCCAGGGAGAGAAGAAAAGAGAGAAGAGAAAGAGTAAGAAGGAATATCGGCGCGCGGAAGAGGCGGGAATCAAGGGATTCTCTCTCTACCGTGATTTCTGCGCCAATACGGACGTTTATCGTCCAAGTTATACGTATATATACGTATGGATACGCGTGTCATCGATATCGAATCAGCGCGGCGTAACGTCTGGAAAGATCGCCAAGAACCTGTCCTCAACGTTGGATTACCGACACGTATGGACATAAAACGTATCACACAGAGATCAGCGTGAATTTTACTCAACGATAATATATCTTCCCGTGGAATAAAGTTCTCAGCTGCACTTCGAATAATTCGTCGAGACGCAGCACGTTATAGAAAATCATTTTATGAGAGAACAATCTATATGGAAAAAGAATAATTTATTTCTTATTATTTATTATTAATAGCGTTCCCTTACTTCAAAAGAATGACACAATTAAAACATTAATTTTCCAGAAAAGGGGAACATTCACTCTGATTTCACTCTGACAAAAAATTATTGATTAATCAAACATTGACAAGAAAAATATTATATTTTTAACGCAATCAAATGTCATTTTTGCTATTTGTATTTCGTAACGTTCTTCAAAGAATTATCCTGTGATAATTTATGAGCTTTTCAACCACTTTCTGTTTGTTATTAAATTTTACTTTACATAAATTTTAATTTAAATCGATTTGTTCATATTACTCGTAAGGTTGGCATTTGATATTCATTTGTTTCCCATTTCTTTTTTATTCCTTTTGAATTGACGTTTTGACGAATTTATATAAAGTCTTTTTGTGATTTATAATATAAGATAATATTTATCTAACACTCATTCATAATATAACTGAAAAATTATCTTTTTTTTTTAAATTGTGTCACTTTTAAAGTATAAGAACGATATAGTTTTTATTTATTTATTATTACCACTTCTTTATTTACCATCATATGATGGCTTATAACATATAGCTAATATTACTTTAGTTAACATTTGATTCTTTTCTTGCTAAAAGGTTCCTGTTCAGTAATCCAATATTTATGTATCGCCGTGTCGTTTTACCAAACAAATTGCATCATATCAATTCATCATCATCGTATCATATCGTAAATGTGCAGAGGAAGAGTAGGGGGAATAAAATAGGAGGGAACAGTAATCTAAATAAAATTGAAACGTATAAAATTAATGTTGGAAAACCGTTCCACTCCAGACTGACATTTATCCCAATATCGGATTTCATCGGGACAAAATTATCCGATGACATGTAACATCGAGCTGCATACCCTCACTCGGCACGACCTAACTCCAAGACCCGATTAAGCGATTGAACTCGATAACATGTAAATACGTTTGCCCAAATTACACGGTAATCCGTCCATCACGAATCTAGGTCAAACCTGGGCAACCATGTGCGAGCCAAATCGAAACTCAAGTGATTTACAATAGTAGTATAAAGGATATTCCATCGTCGTCAAGTATCTTCAACCGAAATATTATAAACACGTGTTGCGCCATGAAATTTATTAAAATTGTTACCAAATTATAGTACTCAAACTAGAGCTTGAGTTTGAGATTAAATTTGACTAATCAAAAAGATCACTAAACTCAATGTTGATTTTCTTTCTCCTAATTGGTTAATTTCATCTTGATCTACAGGCATAACACGCGAATCATGAAATTGCAACTTATCCACAAGACATATCTTTTTTATTTATCTCTCGTGATGTATTTTCATTCTTTAAATTTTTTTAATTAATTCTTATTAATTTTTTGCTTAATTTTTTTTCCGGAGAAAACCAGTTCAGTTGCGTTCGAGCGAAGCGAAGTTTCGAATGTCGTTGTAACTTGCGAAACTGGATGTGAGAAAGAAGATACAACGATGAATAATGACAAGAGATTAATTCTGTTTGAACAGACGCTGAGGGAGAGAGAGGGAGAGAGAGGGCGGGAGGGGGGAGAAAGAGAGAAAGGAAGGTATGCGAAAAGGCAATGTCTCCTTTTTCGCATTCGCCCAATTATGGAAGCGCTCGAGCGACATTGTAAGAAGGATCTCTGGCGCTACCGTGAATAAAAGGCATTTCTTTGCGAGAACTTGGTCCACGACCGTCGATCCTCTAAGGACATTTAACCTTGTTCATTATTCTAGGTAAACACAGAGAATTTTGAAAGAATGTTTCTTCTCAAACGATTTGCTCGAATAGTACGATACTTGAGAATAAGTGGCATGTATTTTAATGAGTCGTTTGAAAAAGGGTGTTCCTTTCTCAATTCTTCAAATTTTTCAAGGATAAAAAAAAGAACATCCAACATAGCATTGAGTATAGAATCGTATGAATTGATAAGATTGTGTAAGGTTACATAAAAATCTATTATTATCTTCTCTCGCAAAGAAAATCTATTTAAAAAGGGGGTGACATTTGCTATTTTGACATAAAGCTGTCCTTAAAATAAATGGTTTCCAAGGGACATTTAAGACTCAGGTGTAACTAGGACGAACTCATCGTCCTATTAATTAGACGAGGAATTTCCACGAAGTCCTAATTTCAGCAGATATCCAGTATGCATAATTTGGCAACATTTGTTTCATTCCTGCATAAAATTCAACACTCCTCTTCCTGTTTCTCCTTGTATTCTTTTTTCTCTTAGTTTTATTTTATTACATTATTTTCAAAAGTAATCCTATAATACAAATGGATATTTAACAATATTGAGATCGAAAGATTTTATCTCAAATTTATACTTTCTGTTTGAAACTTCCTTTTCTATCTACTCTGATTTGTGAAGGCAACGAATCCCTTGCCGAATCCCTTGTGGATTCGGCAAGAAGATTACAACGTGTCTCCTGGATTTTTCGTTAATCCCTCTTTGGCCACTCTCTTGCACCTTAGAATTCCCGTGCTAATCCGGGGCGGTATAACGTGACTTTCGTCGAGTTTCTTCACCGATAGAGAAGCCAAAGCGGAATGAGAGAGAGAGAGAGAGAGAGAGAGAGAGAGAGAGAGAGAGAGAGAGGACGAGGAGTATCCGTCGGTCGGGAGGAATAAGTTAAACGCCTTCGTGTATATAGGGGCAGTGCGCGGGGCGCCGCGGGATGAATAATAATGAGGGACATCCAGGGGTGCGGGGAACACCTTGTCGGGCGTCTTTTCGTAAAAAGGCCGTTAAGGTGCTACCTTAACGATCCCCTGGGCCCCACGCCGCCATCCCCAGATCCTCGGGACGAAGCAGGGGGGGGGGGTCGTAGGGCCCACACGTGGAATGCAGACACGTAATGCCCGCAGAATGCGCCCGAGCCGCCGACCGCCGGGAATTATTAGTGGATTCGTGAGAGAGATCCCCTGAATGCAACGGAGCAGGTCTATACATGCGCGCCGGCATCGGTCCGTATATACACGCACGGGGCCGGAGAGGGGGAGGGAAGGGGCACACAGGCACGAACAGGTACGAAGCCGGGGACCTGCCGCCAGGTCCCACGACGGGCCCTGGACCCCCCGTCCCTCCCCCAATTCGGGCCGTGCAAACCTTTGTTCGCGATTCGACGAGTCCGAAAATCGATGCAGGATAAGACTCTCTCGCGCGATTAGGAGAATATTCGGTATATCCCCCGAAGGATATGACGAAGCGAGAGGCATGGTCGAGCTTGTACGGCGAATCAAAGGGAACCGGGAAGGAAAAGTTTCACGCGCTTAAGTTTCGTTTTTACCAGCTTGATCCGGATCTATCTTTACTTTGAAACAAGGCGAGGGAGCTTGCAGAACTGCCGGTTAGTTAAGACGAAACGAGAAGTAATCGGGGAATCGATTTTCGACGATCGCGCGCGGAAAGAAAAACCGCAGAGACTACGAGCGAGGAATCTGGATTATAAACGAAACGAAGAAGGAATCGATTCCGTCGTCGTCGTCGTCGCGGCGCGGCGCAGCGTGGCCGCCCGTGTGAGAAACTTTTAATTGCGTTCCGCGCGCGAGCGGAGCGGCCCATTTCGTCGGCACTCGGGGTCGAGAACCGGAACGAAGGGACGAGAAATCGTGGTGTAGGTAGGGAAGGTAGGTGGAAGAGGAAGAGAGACGAGAGGGAGACGACTGCAAAAGAGGGCGGCAAGGCGAACAGCGCGAGCGAGTGCATAACTTATTCGTGTTCGCCGAACGAAGAATTGTCTCGAGGAGGGCAATACGAGTAGGGAATAAACTGGGGCGCGCTGTGTGGAAGACGAATGTGAAAAGCGTCGGGAAAAAGTGGCGATCGAATGAAGACGGTGCACTGAGAGAAAAGTGTTTTATATTTATAACTGTAAAATTGCATGATAAAATAATTTTACAGTCA
>NW_017304461.1:1209326-1210060 GCF_001594115.1 Trachymyrmex septentrionalis | reverse complement strand
AAGACGGTGCACTGAGAGAAAAGTGTTTTATATTTATAACTGTAAAATAATTGCATGATAAAATAATTTTACAGTCGTTCGCGAGGACAACCATATATTCTTTTTATAGTATAAAGAATTAGAAATGTAATTGTATTATTACTACAAACATAGCGCAGTAACAACTATAAAAATGGAGCTTTTAACTATATAATTTATGCAATTATGTCACAGATATCATACATTTTTCTCACAATTAATGCGGCATGTAGTGCTTGAAATATGTATTTCTAGTTAAAAATGAAAGAAAGAGAAGATCCTGAATATTCATATTTAATTTTGACTATCTCAACTAGAATTACAATAGATTTAATCAGAAAT
This sequence comes from Trachymyrmex septentrionalis, assembly GCF_001594115.1. Classification (NCBI taxonomy): domain Eukaryota; kingdom Metazoa; phylum Arthropoda; class Insecta; order Hymenoptera; family Formicidae; genus Trachymyrmex; species Trachymyrmex septentrionalis. The sequence continues at coordinate 1,209,700 of NW_017304461.1, read as the reverse complement.
TTCTGATTTGTCCATTTTTCAATCAAAATTCTGATGAATACAATCAGCCTCTTCCCAGGGTAGGTATGTGCATGCATACAGAAAGAACGATTTTTTTACTGAAATATTAAAAAATTTAACTAGATACAAATTTGAAAATAAATGTTATTAGACTATCAAACTTGTTTAAACTAAGTTGCTGGAATATCAAAAACTTTTTACAGCATTAATTAAATTTCCTATATAACTATTTCGATAGTATAATAAAATGATTTTCAAATTTGTGTCTATTTAAATTCTTAATATTTCAGTAAAAATCATTCTTTCCAATATTTACGTGTGTACGAAGAGAAATATCAATATATTATACTTGGATGAATTTCGACAAACTGCAA
>NW_017304461.1:1201336-1209226 GCF_001594115.1 Trachymyrmex septentrionalis | reverse complement strand
TTCTTTCGCAATCCTCGATTATTCGCATGGAATCCACACATTCTCAAGCGCTCGTAATTAGCGACATTCGCTAATTACAGCTAGCGTAGCGAAAACGTTATAACGGCACGAAAACTCTTGGATCTCATTGTCACTCACCTTCTCCTCGAGCCGCGGACCGTCTTCCATTGCGTGCATGATGGCATCCGAAATGCGGGAGTCCAACTCCCTGACGGCGATCCTGACGTTCAAACCGTGGTAATCGGTGTTGCCGCTCACCGCCGCGACGAGCCTCTCGACCGCCTCCACGTAACCGGACCACGCGAGATCCAGTTCGGATGCCGGCTCCGTCAGGCAGCCTCTGCAACATTTATTTGCATTTTCTCTCTCCCGTAAGCTCGCAACTCGCGAAATTGAGGCAGCCGGTCGCAAATCACCGCGTGATTATCATACCGATTATCACGCGAATCTAATAATTATAAATCACTCCGTAATAATCTCCCTATAACGCGGATAATTATAAATCTTGCTGTTACAAACAAAAATCTTCCGATTCGAGATACACGAAAAAATCGATTTTGCTGAAGTATCTATTAAAAACTCGCATTAATTATTATAGGGTAATTTTCATTTTAATCTTAACAAGCAAATATTTCGAAAATATCAATTTTACAAAGAATTTCATTTACAAAGAAACATCCTAAATAAAAATTGTATAGTATAAAAGGAAACGTACAATCTTGATTTGATCTTAAGATAACTTTTATTTAAGATACGTTTCTTTGTAAAATTGTATATTTTCGAAATATTTGTCTGTTAATAATCATTACCAATTTGCCCGTTGATAATTAATCATTATCAATTTAGTCATTCAATCATCCGTCAGAGAAAGGGCGGTATTACAAGCTTCATTACTCAGTCATGCACGATTTACGGCGCGTAACGGCGTGTTTCCCATATCGCTGTGCCTACCGGAAAAGCGGATTTGTCACGCAGATGAGATTTCATCATTCTCTAACAACGGATCCCTCCTTCCCCTCCCAATGCATTGCAAGATTTCGCGAATTCTTAGGACTGTTCTTATGAATTACTTACCTCACCACGTTTGTGCAGAATCCGCTGCAGGGACTTACAGCCTCATTGATTCCCTTGCATTTCGGACAATAAGTCATCCTAAGCAGGGCATCGTAACAGGCCTCCTGCTGAAGACTGTTACCGTTGCTGGTAGCAAATAACACGTTGTCAGTCTTGTCGAGGACAGTTTTACCGAGTGTCAACGCCTGCACGAGAATCCTGGTAGCCTCCAGGCTCTTGCCGATCTTCTTAAATATCTCCTGCGGCGTGTCACCGAACGGTTGTATGTCGTCGATCCTCTCATACAGGCAGGATTTAAACTTGTCGGTGAAGTCCTGCCGATCCTGATGCGGATTAATGGCGTAATGATAGGCGATCGGGAAGAGCCGCGTGAAGAATTGGCTGATCCGCTCCTGCAGCGTTTCTCGCGTCAACGGCTGCTGCAGATTGTCCGGGGTGTTGGCCGGCGACACGTAGTCCATCATCGCCTGGTAGAGCGCCCGGATTGACGATCTGCTCTGCACCGCCATCGAGCGGTACACTTGATCGAACATGACCAGTGTCTTGTTCTCCGACCTCCGCAGCAACACGATCACCGTCTCTGCGCAGATGGCGGAAAGTGCTCGCTTTAATATTTAACAAGCGCGATTTAACGCGAAAATCCTCCGACCATTTTCTCCGCAACTCAATATCGAGGTTCGCGTAATCCTTTGGATCGGAAAAACCGCAAAAATATTGGAAGCTCGCGAAATTTTTTCAACCCTCGAGAAGATTTCTCCATCGCGGAGTATTCGATTTTATATATCATTTCTATATACATACATATATAGATAAAATTTGAAAGGCATTGACCAAAAGGCAATTATCTGCAAGCAGAGAATACATTTATTTAGAACGTGAAGACGGTAAAATTAGAAATCAGCGTCTTTGTACGTTTCTTGTAAGATTAAACGACAACAATACCGGGGATTAGCTCTTGAAATTCGAGTGAATGCCATTTTTCTCTGTATGTATAGAAAACATTTGCAACGTATATCTGTAGATTTTAAAAATATTTTCTCTTCTAAAAAACTATCATTGTCGAGCTCTTTTCTGTTTGTATTAAGAAAAGTTAAGAAACTTAAAATATACCTGAGGAAAAGACGATACTAAAATATCAAAAGAAAAAGTTAGTTTCGGGATAAGAAGGATAAAGATAGTCATTATCCTCGATACAGGCGTATATATAAAGCATCTATTTATCTTTCCCTGCTCCTCTCTTTTCTCCTCGCTAATTCTTCTAATCTAACTCGCTCGAATAATTCCTCATGCAAATCCACTCACTTGAGATTTTGTGAGTGGAGCGAGAAGAGCGTGCTTGTAACTAAGGACGAACGCGGTTGCACTTAATCGCACGAACGCGTAAAACGAAGAAGACGGACGATAAGTGCTCCTCAATTCCCGCTTTAGTTTCAAGTGGCCTCGGCAAGAATCTATACACGAAGGCCTAGAAACGTGCAACTTGCGGCTCTAATGATCTTATCAAAGGAAGTAGCGGCCGGCCAGGAAAAAAGTTTCGCGTATCTTTATTTCGATTTCGATAATATCGATTAGGATTGAAGTTTGTAGACGTACGATTATCATCGTGTAAAACACTAAGCTATACACTAGGTCTATTTTCTGTAGCGGAACTACACTGTTATAGATAACGAAATGGTAATCCAATCTCTTGAATTAAATAACATTTTCTTTTTAACTTCCATGTATGTCAAAATGTAAATCAATCCATCTCTGTGGTTAGTTCCAAAGTAAACATTGTCCATATTAGCATATACGCTTAGTGAATAAGAAATTAAATTTGAATTAAATTTAATACATTTTTCTAATTAAAAATTTGAATCCATTGTTTTAAATTAACAACACACAAGATAGGAGTGGCAAATTATGGAAATAATTAAAAATAACTTAAAGTGGGTAAAATTTGACATCAAATTTAACAATGTAGCGTATATTTTTGAAACTTAAAATAAAATAGGTACATGTTTGACATTTGGCAAAAGCGAGAAAGAGAGTTGTAAATGTTATTTGTGACTCTCAATATTTTCTCTCAATGTTGATATTTATTGGTTATTAAAAAATTTGACCGTAATAATGAAATATACATTTCTGTGAAATGTATCTCATTAATTGTAAAACAATAAAATACATAGATTTAGAGGCTTATTTGCTAAAGTTAAAATTTTATTTCGTCATATTAAATAAGAATTTTATTTCAATGAAATAAATATATATCTTGTAAATAAAGTTTGAAGCATCTTTTCCTCCGTGTATGATATAAAAAATTTATTATATTTAATAATTTAATTAATTTTAATTAATTAAATTAATTAATATAAACATTTTCATGACCCATATCTGCAATATCTGCGTAATTGATTTAGTTGCAATTTAGCGTACATTACTAAATATATATTTATTTCATTAAAATAAGATTCTTATTTAATATGGCGAAATAAAAATTTAATTAATTAAAATTAATTAAATTTATATATAAATTATAAAAAATCTATTTACATAATCAATTAAAAATTATATTAATATTTTAATTATGACTTAAAATAATTAAGGACTTTTGAAAATGAGATTACAAAAGTAAATTAAAATATGATTAATAAAAGTCTAACGCGGGCGACAGTATGTTTCATAAAATAATAAATTGATACATAAAAATAAATGTAATATGAATTATAATAAATTATGAGATATACATATTTATGAGACAATTTGAAGTTTCGAAAATTTTATTCGCGGTCTCGATGCACATAACTAAGAGAGAGAGAGAGAGAGAGAGAGAGAGAGAGAGAGAGAGAGAGAGAGAGAGAGAGTCATTCAAAATATTACCGTTTCTCTTCAAAAGATGTTTCTTTACGAGAAACATCTTGCATGATACTGAAATTGGACTCGCTGAGAACATACCGGTTCCGATATCTGATTTGCGACATTGCGCTCCAGAATTATGCTTCGAGGACGAAACTCGTAACGCGTTTCCCACCGGGATCGCAACGGAGCGAAGCGTAATTTATTTTTAAATGGATATATCTCGCGGTTGTGAAGCGACTAAAATTAACAAGAAATAAAAATACGCGTTGCGATATCCCGTAGCCGTCTTCTCTCGCCGTTTTTCTCTTTCTTTTTCTCTCTTTCTCCCGATAGAAAAACGGAAGCTTTTACATTTTCCTCCTGTAAAACGTTATTTGTCGAGGCGGATTATGCCCATGTTAATTCAGACTTCAAAGGCGGTTTACTACTCGGATTTGTTTTTCTTCAATTACCGACATTCCGTCGACTGAACAAGAATAAAGCTAACAATGTCCAAGCGCGTGCAAGCCCTTTTAGCACAAAATTACATCGATCTTAATCAAACAAGCGTGCAATGTAATCAGAAACATTCTATCGAATTCGATTTTCTGTTTATTAATGAAGATTGAGGGATTTGTAATAATAGTTTAGAATTTTAAATCTTTAAACAATTAAATTAATAATTGAATGTAAAGTAAGCACTACAAAAATATATTAATTTTAAATAATTTCATCTATAATTGATATTATATCGACAGTAAATTATATCATAGAAATTCTCAAATATTATACAAAAATAAATCTTATAAATTTATAAATATTTTTAGTGTATCAGTGCATAAATCTATAATGTAATTATACATTTTCATTTGTAACACAAAGGTATAAAAAAATACGCGGAAAGAGCAGTTTTGCTGTCTAAAAATTTATCTAGATGCAGATCTGAAAACAATTTTGTTGGACTATCAAAATAATTATGTAGTACATTCAAACTGGATGTTAGAATTTCGAAATTATGTTTGAAATTTCTACGTAATTATTTTGATGGTTTAACAAAATTATTTTCAGATCTGCATTTAACTAAATCTTTAAATATTTTCGTAAAATCGTTTGTCCCATATAGGCTTATTCCTTAGTTTGAAAAACTTGTTAAAATGCGTACATGTTAACAAACCAGATTCAATAAATGCAAACCTAAATTCGAAGACTCAGGGATCAGAAAAGGATTCTCGGTTTTCGCGAGGCCGCGAAGTGAACATCAACGTGAACTCATTCGCGAGGATACAGACACTTGGCGGCACAGAGAGAAAGAAAGAGAGAAAGAAAGAGAGAGGAAGGGAGAGGGGGAGAGAGAGAGAGAGAAAGAGAGGAAGCACATTTTTGCGGTATCGAAAATAGCAGAGAGCGGAGGCTGCGCTTGAATTCTAGACGCCGCGTTACCTCGGCAACGACACGCGCCTCGCGAACTCGCCGCGCCGCCTCCGCTTCGCGTTTCCGCGCGCGCGCTCCGACGCTTATCATCCTCTGTCTTACCTCGTTTTCCGTTTCTGCTCGGTACCGGTTAGCATGTACGCCAGTATAAATACCGGACTGACCACGTAATCGCGATGACTAAAGGCGCCGGTACACGGCCCGAATTGCACGATTTTGAAAACCTGTACGGTTTCGCGAAGCTGAAAAAAGTTTCTCGGAAAGTCGCAAAAAAGAGATGAAATCATCGTCTCGTCTCAATTGGGAACAAAAGCGAGACGAGTTCCCGCTGTCATCTTGCAATACGAATAAATAAAATGATACGCGGTGTAATTGAAAGTAATAAAGCGCGTAATGTAGAACGATGAAGATGAATCACGATTGACATCGCGCATTAATTTCTCGTATGTAAATTCCTCTCACGGCTCGAGATGAGGAGTGACATGTTTGCGCGGTCGATCTTACGCACGAGGCCGTTGCAGGAATTAAGGAGATAGATCGGTTGAAGCGACAGAGGGAGGATGATGGGAGGCCAGGGTTCGGAGAGAAGGGATAGCGGTCCGCTTTCTTGTCCCCGTATAAGGCGGCACGCGGAGAGCAACTCCGATTCTTCACCTTCGAGTCTCGCAGAGAATCTGAGAAAAAGAGAGCGAGCGAGAGAGAGCGAGAGCGAGAGCGAGAGAGAGAGAGAGAGGGAGAGACAGCACCGGAACTCGAAATCATGATAATTATCAGGGTTTTCAGTGTGCAAGGATCACGAATACGATGAAAGCGATAAATGCATCTTTTCAGAGAGATAGAAGCGTCCCTTCTTCCCTTTTGTCAAACTTTTGCCGATACACCGGCCAAGAATCTCCATAAATCAAAGATGCTGAACGGCGGGCAAAACGCGCTGAAAACCTTGTTATTCTAATGACAAAACATCGGAAATGAAGAATAAATCGCTGGTCACTATCAATGCTCGAAGGTGTTTTATGAGGAAAAGCGGAGTTTTATATTTTTCGAAGAATCATCGATTTATCTGATATTTAGTAAAAGTTCGACTCATCTCAAACTATGTATCTTTTATATGAACATTCATGTCATTATAAGCCTAAAATGTGAAAATTACATTAAAAACTGATTTTACGTGTCTGTTAATAAGTTGATTCTAATTAAATAAATGAACTACATTACACTGAAAGAAAAGATTGGTTACTGCAGTAAGTTAGATGGTTAAATATGGCATGGCATTTTTAATTGGCAGCAGCAATCAATTTTTTATTGCGTTAGCCAATCGAAATCCTATACATCGCGAATAGGCTAAAGCAATTAACAATTGGCTGCAGCAACCAAAAAATTGGCTGTTGCAGCCAATTAAAACTGCTATGTCATATTTAACCATCTAATTTGCTGCAGCAGCCAATCTTTTCTTTCAGTGTAATGTAGTGCATTCATTTACTTAGAATCAACTTACTAACAAACACGTAAAATCAGTTTTTAATGTAATTTTCACATTTTCAGCTTATAATGACATGAATGTTCATATAAAAGATACATAGTTTGAATCAGTCGAACTTTTACTAAATATCAGAAAAATTTCACTGTATAACTACACTATTTATTAACTAAATTATTTATTATATTATTTATTAATAATTTTATTATTTATTAAATCGTTTTTAATTAAGAGAGATTTAATAATCTGATTATTTTTCCAGTTAAATAATCAATTAAAATACTTGAATTTTTCAATGACCAGAATTGAGATAAATAATAATTTTGAACTCGATTTTAAAGTTTTCTTATCAAAATCGAGCACTTTCATAAGTATAAACCGAGTGCAACTTTCCACGTTATCACAAATATTTATATTAAGCGTACGTTTATATATCCGTTGAAAGTATTCAATAAGGCAGCGAACGCGTTAGAATGCAGTTCTAAGAGGTGGAGAATATCCTACCTCTGAGAGCGTCAGCGGTGGTGGCGAGGAGGCCTTGCAGACTTCTACTGTGATGATGGATCAGATTGTGGAAGTCCACATGGGCTTGTTGCTTCAGACGCTTCTCCATCTCTTCGCCGCAGCACTTGCCGCCGCATGTCGCTGGAAAGAAGAAATATTTCATTTTATTACCGAGCAACGTCACCCATTAAAGCCGACAGAAGTGCTCTTCCCCTTTTCGTTCGAACCGAAGTTAAATCGAATTGGGCCACGAGGGGTAGAGCCCCAGCTCAGAGAGCCGCGCGGTTAAATTGCATAAACTGCATAAGCCCGGTGATATAAGAGTTCGGTAATCTGACCTATTTGCGAAAATCACGGTCTCTATATCGAAAAAGACCGATGTAAATGAAATCCGAGTCGCGGGAATCTCTGTAATCCGACCGAACGGGAATTCTATTATATCGAATTGTTTTATCGCACACGCAGAATTTCATTTTATCGAATTAATCGGGATTTTCATCTTTCTACGCGCAATTTCACGCTCGTAACATTTCATGCGGATATCCGATGTATCGGATATTAACTGCGTATTATTTGCGATTCCGTTC
>NW_017304461.1:1194490-1201236 GCF_001594115.1 Trachymyrmex septentrionalis | reverse complement strand
CCCCCCCCCCCCCCGAAAAAGAACATTGATACTCAAATGACAGCTTTCGACACTTTATTTTCAGAATTCCATTTAATTAATGAAATAATGAACTACGAAGTAGCGTACGATTTCTCGCACGCATTTAAAAAATAACTCCAACAATTACAGAAAATATTCAAAAATATATTAAAAACTAATATTAAAAACGAAAAATATAATAAATAAAATTCCAAAAAGAAAGGACAACTCTCTTATATGGAAATTATCAATGATTCTTCCATTTTCATGCTTAATCTGAGCCACAATTCTCGAGATTATTCCTAATCTTCGTGAAAATACACTAGAAAGGAGGATACAATTTTCATTTTTTCACGACCGTTTAGGGATCGTTTTTGTTTCTAAATTTTCTTATATATTTTTCTTCATAGAAATCAAAAATTATCAATAATAACTACAGTCAAGAAAACACAATACGTTAAAACAAAGTTAATAAACTCCTTATTCACATCGTTACGAACTCGCTGTCAGTTCTATTTCAATCATTTAAAAACTAATTCAGAGTTGTGACTAATCCAAAGTTGGATTAGAGTTGAATCAACAACTCTAAATAGTCTGAATTAGTTTTTAAATGATTGAAGCAGAACTGACAGCGATTTCGTAACAATGTTGGAAAGGATTTTATTAGCTTTATTATTTCATACACAATGTGCGAATTTTTCCTAGAGTATAGCAACATTATTATGATAATTTTAACTTTTAAGAAAAATACATTTAAAAATGTAGAAATAAAACGTACGGTCATGAAAAAAAGTTGTACTCTTACTTTACTGAATGGATTTTTTAACTCCTCGCCATGTGAGAACTTAGGAAATAAAATTCACAAAAAATTCAAATAGCTATTTCAATTCAACGCGCTCGCTACATTTGCATATTAAATACGGGCCAATGCATACAGTGCGTTACATTAATATTCGCGTACGGCAATAATAACGCTTCCGCGCGATAATTTCGACCGAGATCAGAAAATACGCGGCCGCGGCGTCGCGAACGATCGAAATCCCTCGGTGACGTGCATTCCTCTTTGCCTGCGAGCGAACCGGTTTCACGACCGAACGCTGCATCGAATTTAAAAATATACGGGTACAGCGCGAAATAAAAGTACGGATGAATACAGAAATCGGCAATTAAACGCGAAGGCGTATGTAAAAAGTAAAAAATAAAAAAATAAATAAAAAAAGAGTAGCTGCGGCGCTGAGAAAAATGATCTGGTTGGATTAAATATAACAGTACTTTGGTGGAAAATGAATGAATCAAAATTTTCTGGTTAAATCTACTAGAATTCTGATTGATAATCAATTATTCTGGTAAAAATAAGAATTCTAATAGATTTTATCAAAAATATTATATGAACCACAATTTCGGTTATTACTATTATAAAATTCTAATAAATTTAATTAGATTCGTCCATTTTCTATCAGAAATTTTTTTCAGTGTAATTGTAAATAAATATGGAATATATAGAAATAAATATAAAAATTGTAATGAGCGTGAATTAACTGATTAATGGTGTCGAGTGTTAAAATAAATTTGATATATTTAAAAAATATATAAATTTGATGGAGAGAGCTAATGGTTTAGTTGGAAGAATAATTACGAAGCTAATTATGAGTCAAAATTCACAATGGATTATATAAAGACAAGAAAAAGGGAGATATATTATAAGAGATACGTGTAAAATTTCACGTTACCTTATTAATCTAAAATTATAAGATATATATATATATGTGTGTGTGTGTGTATTTTTATTTATTTAGTTAGAATATAATTAAATGTAAAAATTAGTAGTGATCGGATTGACTGATTACTGATATCAAATATGTTAAAATAAAGGAATATTTAGAATGTATCCCGTAGAAATAAAAAAAATGAAAAGAATAAATAGTTTAATCAAGAAACAGGTTGACACGACTCAATCCACAAATGAAAGTATAAAGACAAGATAAAGAAAAGTGTATAACACTTATGTGACATTAATTTACGTGTAATTGGATATGTACATATATAATTACTTATGGAGAACGTTAATTTTCCCTCTGAGAAATAGAATGTTACTGTCACTTATCGAGATTTATAACATTTCTCTTATTTTTAGGCTGTTAAAAATAAGTCACTACGTTTCGTAAACGAATAACTCGCGAGATTGATGGAAAAAGAAGCGTGTTATGCAATACCTACGAGCTGCGTCGGATTCGCGTTAGCCAATAGGACTAATTCCAAAGTTCTGAGAAACATCATAATTTACGAGATCAATAAGGAAGTAGATAGGAAACGATGAAAAATCGGTGAGGAAAAAAAATGGATGCGTTGCGATACGAGCGATATGTCGATGCAAATGACTTTACGGATTGATTTTTTTCGCAGTGGAAAATCGTTGTGCGCGTCAAACTTATCTTTTACCAAATCTTCCTTCTCTACGGAACCAGTCATGCAGGATTTAAATCGATATGACAGCGATCTTCGGAAAGTCTTCGTATTCAAATTTATTCGAGGAGTATCCAAATTCAATTACGCAAATATTTGCGATATTCAATTCCGCGAGGCTTTTATAATAAATTCTGTATCGAATCTCACACCTTGAGGTGGTTTCTGAAGAAAAATCAGATCGACAAACGAAACGTGTGTCGCGATATCTAGACGAGTATCCAGCTCGTTGATTAAATTCCGAGATATATAAAGCAGAATTTTTTAATGCAAAACTATGATTTTTTTCAAAATATTTAACTATGCTGCTTTTTAGATAAATAATTGTGATAATTTTCTTGATTAATCTCACATAATTAGAGATGCAATACTCATTAATTTGAGCAGCACTTGTCGATCTTTCGAGAAAATCTGCAACTTGCACATCTAAGATGAGAATGGAATTAATTAGCATGTAAAACGCGTGCAAATTTATGCACGCAGAAATCATACCTTTCGACGTGAAATATCGATGGCGGCATATTATGACTGCATATTGAATGTGATAACAATATTAATATTAATGATATCAAATATCGAATATTAATTACGTGTAACATCAACAATTTTGATAATCCTTTAAAATATGGATATTGTTAGTATCGAATATAATAGTTATAATGTTGGTAACTAACAATGCCAATGACACTATTAGTGTAATTACTGTCCAATTAGTAGAAATTATTACGCTAATACTCGCAGCAGTCACGAGTTATTGACTGCGAGACGTCACCCAACTTGAAGTAAACACGACGTTTTTGTGATACCTAAATTTAACGTCAAACTCCAACACTAGAAAGAAATGTACTTTGCGAAACTCGCGACCGCTTTCGCTCCGGCAAATATCAATTAATTAAATTACATTAAATTCAGCTGAACGTCGATGGTCTCAATTAATATTATCATATATTTATATAATATTACATTACATTATATATAAATATATACTCGTATATACCTTTTAAGTTAAAATACTTTTAAAAAATTTACATTTCTGAAATTGATTATTCAGAAATTCACAACATGATGTGTTTTTAATAATTCATTAGATCCTTTGAACCTAAAGAATTATTGTTTGAAAAATACATTGTTATAAATATTTAACTAAATAATTACAGAAATGTCAATTTTCAAAAAGTGTTTCCAAACTTACGGTCTAAATGTAGATACACAATATATTACAATTGATTAAATTATACATACGTTTATATAAAATTATCGTATATATAAATTATTCTAATTAGAATATTCTCGCTCTTATATTCATTTCTACTAATGTAGGTCAACTTTAATCCCCACATTTAATAATTTACTTTCTATCTATTTCTGGTTCTAAGAATCAGAAAAAGCTAAAAAGTAAAGTAAATCGAAATCGCATTGATAAAAATGGACGTTATTTAATCAATTTGCTCTAAATCTCGCTTTAAATTTAACTCAACTTGTCTCCCTCTCTCGAGACATCTACCTATTTCTTTTCTTCTGTTTTTTTTTTCTGAGCACAATGCTCGGCATGTCCATCTGACAGAAATGTCAGAATCACCTGATTTTGACGTTACTATCCGACAGCAGCTCTTCGATGCGCGTGTCTCGTGAAAATTCCTCCGACGGTTTAACACAAAGAATTAATGTATGATGGAGTTTTTTTTTTAATTATAATATACTGCATTTTTTATCTTTATCTCATACAACACCGAGAATGAACCAATTTCCATAATAATTTTCTTAATAATAATTTTTTAGACCTGAATAACTGAATCTAAAAAATTATTGTTAAAAACAAAGTATTATATATAATTAAACGTTTGTCAGATTTTCTAATTTATTCTCTCTCTTGCTTCTAACTTATTATCGTTTATATTTTATATTGTAACATTTCCATCACGTGCTTTGTAATTTAATATTACTTAACTAGTATTAAAATCCAGCTTGACTCACAGCCCTTTAACTTTGTTTTGCCTTTTTTTTTCTTTCGTCAGTCGGACGACAGCAGATAAAAGCCTGAAATCTGTTATTCCTTGTTGCCTGTGCTTTTCATTTGTCTCATGCTTAAAGCCTTGAACAGAATGAAAAGCACAGGCAATAAGAACAGGAAATAACAGCTTTCAACCCATCTGTGTATTCTGATATACTTACAGTTTCTGTTAGGTTGAAATCTGTTATTTTCCGTTGCCTGTGCTTTTCAATTGTGTCTCAGGCTTAAATCATACGAAAGATCCACTTACTCCTCAGAGAGTCCGCGGCGGCCGGCTCGAGCGTGAAGTTCTTGGTGCTGAAGAACGGCCTGACCAGCTCGCAGTCGACGACGAGTTCGGTGCCGTTGGACGTCGTCTTTAAGCGGTGCGATCTTGCGTGTGCGATCGAGCACACGCAGTGGCACCAGACGAGGATAGCGAGCAGAACCGCGGACGCGGGGTATCCGCGAAAAGTGGCTCGCGGTGTTATTTTCATTTTGGCAAAATGGCCCCGGACGCGATGGAGAGAGCGAGAGCGAGAGAGAGAGAGAGAGAAAGAGAGATGAAAACCTGAAGGAAAAATCCGCAAGGGAAATCCGCGCGCGCGACAAAAGGATGTTTCGCGAGCGTGTTCGTGAAAATCGTCCCCTCTCTCTTTCACTCTGTACCTCCTGTGTCCTTATACCTCTTCCCTTCTTCTTATTCGTCGTCTTCTTTTACTAATTCGTTCCTGGTGGAGTCATCCACCGTATCGGAACGCGGTGATCGTTTGCCGAACGGCGGACGCGCCGTCAGACGGCACGACGACGGCGACGAAAGCGAGCGGCGGCGGTGCTGCGGGCACTCGGTGCATGCGGCGCGAACATTTGGTGCGTTCGTGAGAAGGAGATGGAGGACGAGGAAGACGGGGGAGAGAAGAAGGAAAAAGGAGATACGCGAGGAGAGGAGAGAAGAATAAAAGGAAAAGAAAGAGAGAGGAGAAAAAGAGAAAGAGAAACAGAGAAAGAGAGAGGTCAGAAACGGCGATCAGCGACGCGTCCAGCCGATCACGTACATCCAGCAGTGCTCCCGGCACATGCACGCTCGGCCACTCGACTCGTATCACAATACGAAACGCACATATGTATTTTTACGTGTCCGTGTGCGCGTGAGTGTTACGTATGTTATATGGGTGTGTGTATATGTGTACACGTGCGACGTATACACGCACCGTATCTTACATATACGGCTATACCGTGAACGCGAACCGCGAGATGGAAGCGAGCCGAACAGGCATCGAAGCACCTCCTACGAGCGACTCGATGCGACTAAAGCGCCTTGTTCGACTAATCTGCCCGGCGAATATTCGAATGGACACGCCAGATAGCGCGCGAGGCGCAGCGCCCCCTTGCGACTGATCTGCAAAGACTACATCGAATATGTGTTCTGTAAACGATGAATTTGCCAATAGTCGATAAAAGAGATTTCCTCTCAGCGCGAAAACTATTTCTCGCCTACCTTATTGACAGATAATATACTTATCTATTGTATAAACAATGTATATTACTAAAATGATACATATTAATAATTTAATATGTATGCAGTTTTAATAATAATTTAATACTTATTTGTTAGAAACTATAATTTTTAGTTATTGTTACTAGCATTAGCATAGTGTTTCAGTTAAGAAAGGGCAACAATTTTATTTTTATATAAAACTCATTAAAATACAAAGGCCACAGTTTCGAGGGCTTCAACGTATTTTTTTAGTGCTTTTTCTTCTAACTTCTTTCCTTTCGTAAGCACGTAATTCTAATTGACATTCAAAATAAATGTAACGAATCTATAAATTGTAATAGAATGTTTCAGATTACTGCGATCTTATTCTCCCGAGAAGTTCTAACAGATTAGTATCATCGATAACGAATTATATAGTAAATACAAACCCGTTTCTTTTAATGTAAACATGTTAGATTAGTTGACAAAATATTAATTGATTTTCTTTTCGGCAGAATACATGTTTAATGTCGGTAGATACCTTTGATCAATTTATCGGAATGTTCGATTTATTTTGCGATCGAATTGTCGATGTACATACTTCTAATACATACAGTGATATTTTAGGAAAATTTTTCGCATTTTTAACTATTTGACTCATTTAAGAAGTACTTACGTGTATGTTTAAATTGTTTTAATACATATATGTTTATAATATGTGTGTTTGCTTTGTATGTAATAAATTTATATCCTATGTTATAAGTATTGGTAAGACGTTTTCAAGGAATGTCAATAATCTCTTATATTTTTCTCATG
>NW_017304461.1:1172606-1194390 GCF_001594115.1 Trachymyrmex septentrionalis | reverse complement strand
AATTATAAAAATTACATAAATTTAATAATATAATTGATACAAAGTACTAAGTAGACATTGTGTTACATATCGTAATATGTTATTAATACTTTTCTTATAAATTATAATGATATTATGAAAATATTAATAACATATTACCATCTGCAACATAATACAAATAAACTGGAAATTCAAAGGATATAATATACAATTAATAGTAATTTTCGCGATCATGTAAATTGAAAATATCAAAATTTGAGACGTTCTATATTAATACGTGTAAGAAATTTATTCTAAAGGTATTCATAAAAATAATTTATAATAAAATAACGTTTAATAATTCATTGTAATTAAGATATATTTATTAATTAGTTTGCGCTACAAACGAATAATAATGTTATATGATATGCTAAATAATACAGGTAGTACGATAGTATTATAATGGCAAAAAATAATCAATAATGTTCATATGAAGCAAGACTAAATATACAGAAAATAGAGACGTAAGTAAAAATTTAATGAAAACAATATTATAACGTTTGATAAAAACTAAAAATAAGCAAAATTGATACAAATAAATTATCCAAAATTATACACTATAATATAACACTATAAATATAACACTATATTCAGTAACAATAGCATCTGCTTATTAAGTTATTTTCCATTAATTAGAGCTCTAATATAAAAGAAAACTTATATATATATATTACATAATTATTTTAATTAGATTAATGGATGTTTATAAATCGAAAATGTTTTACATGCGCGGAAATTTCTGACAATCGTCTTACTATCTTAATTTCAATTTTCTGAAATTGTGATTTATTTATATATCTAATTTCTTTTATATAATCTTGAACCTAAAACAAAAAATGTAAAATTTAGTTACATTTGTTGAATAATTTATTATCTTTCTGTCTACAGACAGAAATGCAAGCAATAAATTATCGTTTTCCATAAATTGAAAGAAAAAAGCGCAAACCGTCAGAGACATATATGCCATTGCATACATCATGCAGTTATTAATATACGTTTTCAAAACGCTTACACTAATAAAAAATTAACTTTATTTTCAGTTCAGTTCGCTCTTTTTGTAATTCTAAGAACTAGAAAAAGATTAATTGTAAAAACTGAAATTAAAATTAATCATACATTGGTGAAGTCTGACTAAAAAAAAAACTGATAAATGTAGAGAATTTGAATTAAATTTATTTACCTTCCTCAGATTGTTGTAAGTGTATACATGATTAATGATATCAACTAGTACTGTTAATATGTTGATTTGTCTACATAAAATCAATTTGTACAAATTTATATTTTATTATATAATATATTATTATTAAAAACAATGTCCATTTATAAAAAAATGTACTTACTTAGGTTTTGTTATCTCCAAACGTGTAAATATTCCGTCGAGTATTTCGTATGTATAAGAGTTAGAATGTTTCATAATAATTGAATGCAAAATGTCTATATATAATCGCATATTTTGTTCTCCATCTTGTTTGAATAGCTCCGATAATAATAAAGTACCATAATTAAAACAAGTTAAGAATGGTATAAGATTACGTTCTTTGAACCATACATCTGCTAGATGTTGCCACGTAAAAAAATCAGTTGTTGCTAAACCGTTGCAATATGTCCAGTGCTTCCACCATGGCAAAAGGCTACAATTTCAACAAAAAAAATCACACATTTGAAAACATTGTATTTTACATATATTTGAATTGAAATTTTGTCAAAATTCGAAATGCAAAAACAAAATAATGAAAATATTGCACTTATAGAATAATATTACGGGTTTTTTTCTGGTTTTTCTAGATGTTGTTCTAATTTACGAAGAGCTGATTGTTGACACTCATCGTATTGGAGAATACATGCCCATTTCGCAATTTCTTGTCTTAAACATTTAATAAAGTCATTTTCCATCAGATGTTCTTCATATCCTAATTTCTTTAGTGGCTCTTCCAACAATTTTCTAAATTTGTTCTAAATAACGCAAATTTTATATATTCATTAGAATGAAGCACATTATCTTAGATAGCACAGATAATTGTTCTGAATTTATAGAGGGATTCATTTTTCTACATTTTTTCTGTAATAATCTGTTCGAAATAAATTTGAAAATTGGAAGATAAATGAATCAGAACATTCTAGTCAAATTTTATATTAATTATCTAGTTGAGATAACTCATTGGTATAAATATTATGATTCATATAATATTATTCTTGTAAAAATAAAAATTCTAATACATTTTGCCAGACATATTGTATCAACTAAAATTTCAGTTATATCAACTAGAATTCTAATAAATTTAACCAATACTTCTGAAGTTTTCAACCAGAAATTTTTTCGATGAATAGTCTTTGTTCAATTGTTATATAACATCCATTGATCATTACCATAATATCGATGAACTTAATTTCTTCTTTGGAAAGTGGAATTGTAATCGACATATATTCAAGCACTTTAATCATTGGATACCATACAAAAAAATTTGTCTCTTGCGATAAGAATTGCGTGAGATTCCAAAATACAGATACGTTGAGCTGACGATTCATCATCAAATAAAACGCATCATCAATGATTTTAGCACGATTGATGACACTTATACTCCCATAATGTCCAGCTGTATCATTCAAATATTTTGTAATATTGCCCCAGATTAATAAATCATATTTGACGCGGTAGTACCCTATTCAGTTAAAAAAAAAGTATATTATAGAACTGTGTTATAAATTATATGAGATTGACACTGAAAGAAATACATTTCTTTATTTTATCTTTTTTCTTATATTAAAGAATTCATATACGAACAGGATGCATTCCTACGTTTCGTATGTTTAAAATACTCATCATGCATTCTTTCATTAATATAGTGGAACATCGAATATCTGACTTAATGTGCAAATATTTGCAGACATATCTTTTACTATTTTTATAATTACATAAATCGTGTAGAATTATTTACATATATTTACCAGCTTGCTCAATGTTCACTATCCAACAATCACTTTGAGGAAAAGTAACTCCGATAGAATAAAAATGTGGTGCTAAACATATTTTTAAATCTTTATCTAAAGATATTTCCTTTAAATTTATGGGTATCAGCCACTTAATATCATTTGTTGTATTGTAACTCCGCGACAGAAAAAATTCTGAATTGTTGGAATAAGTGTATCGTTTCCAGCTTACAACAGGATAATGTTTGTTTTGAATCCAATTTAAGATCTCATTCGATGATATATTACAGTTAAATGCTGCATTCTTCAATTCTTCGTCCAAGAAATTATAGGACATTATTGAACTAAACATCCTAAAAAAATTACTGTTTGTAGTGATCACCTTAATAGACTGAATATAAAAATGTAAATTATAACTTAACTTGAATATATACATAAAACTCTACAATACAGTTTCATATTAAACACATAATACAGACAAAAGTCTTCTAAACTGACTTAAGGATTTAAAGGGATAGCCGCTTATTTTTCGAAAACGAAATTAAATTAATATATGAACGGATTAAAAAATGAAAAGGCATGAACAAATGAGATTGAAAAAAAAATGTATTAAGGTGAAACGTCGGAATTTTAAAATATTGCATATATTATGAAAATTTCTAAAAATTTCTGAAGTCTATAACAGTTATTTTATGTACTTACCAGTTACACTCAATACACACACCCGCGCAAACACACACACACACACACACACACACACACATGCGCGCGAACGCATATACATATACTATGTACATAATGTAATTAATTTGTTATATATTACTCACTGTCTGCTAACGTAGTTATGGATATTATTTCGAAAAACTTTATCGGTAATAGCACTTTGGAACATCCGTAAAACATTCATCGCTACAATAAGAAATGTATTATTACATCGTACTTGAATTTTTCTCTACTAAACTTTTCCTCCCTTTTCTTTTATAATATTCATATATATAAATTTGTACTGAAAGATTATATAATTGTTATTACCTTTCATGTAGCGAGGAAAACTGAAGAGTGAATTAATGTCCGAGTTTGTAATTTCCACAGGATTTTCATTAAAAGAATCCATATGAAGAGATTCGTATTGATTCTGAATTATAAAGAGATCCAAAATTTCAGAATTATTGAAGTTCTAAAAATAAAGTTTCATAATTATGGATATACGTTATGGCAAAAGACATATCCGCATTGTAAGTTAACGTATGCTACTGCACGTTATATACATCTTTGTTATGTGCATCTTTGTCCATTATTATTAAAATCACTTTGCAATTTTCATAATTTAGTTTAGAAATAACGCGTGAATCCGATTATTAAAATAAGTTTGTACACAATTTTGAGATTATATGTTTTAAATTGTGAAATTATATTAAGATTTAATTGAAAAGATTTTTAGGTTTTTTTTATGAAAATCTTTACAATATTATTATTTCTACTTAAATGTATATTGTAGTAAATTGTAAGTAATATATAGATTCTGAAAAAAAATTAGATTTTATAATCGAATTAAATATAGAAATAATGTACATAACATTAATATATCTTTTATGTTGCGATATTAATAAATGTAAAAACCTTAGCAACAGCTTCTTCTCCGAATATATTAGCAAAAGCGACGTGTAAAAAATGAGACCACCAAGCTGAACTGAGTGCGTTACTGAACCATTGATATGCTATTTTAGATGCTATTAAACGTGCGACTTCCATTTTGCGCATAACTGGATCTAATTTCTCATCATAAATGAGATCAGCTTCCCTAGAAATTTTTATAATTGTTTTAACATGAAATATTTTTGTTATGTTTTTTTAAATAAAACTTATTAATTGCAGTATATTTTCCTTAATTTGTTTTCAATGATTCGTATAAAACATTTAAATTATATATAATCTTAAATATTGTAAATTTCAATAACCAAATCATATTTTATTTACAATTAGATTCAGTTTGATCTTAAATGTGTAATATCTACTTTTCTTATTATTTTTGATAGAAAAGGAAATTCTGCCTCTTGTGTCTTTCGATAAAGCGCAATATACATATCTAACATTTGATACACAATATGATCGTATAATCTGACAAATATGCTGTTATAGAATAAAATCTATAAAGATATATGAAATAATATTTTATATGTACATATTCAGTACAAAAGAAGGTATACAGAGAAAACGATTACATTATTGATGGAGGCGTTAAAAATATTTTTTAAATACGTCTATTTTTTAAATAGAACTAGTACACAAATTTTTTAATTGTATAATTTTTTAGTTTTTCTATGTATAATATGAAAATATTAAAGAAAAATTATCAAAATATCAATATTATATAAAGTATTATAAATGTTATTATGTTAACATGGAATAATATAAAAAATTTCGTATACTGTTAATTGAGTTAATTTCCTAATAATCATATTTTGATATTTGTATGTACGATTAATAAAAAAAAGTATAATTGTTTTTAAAAAAGAAATGGAATTACAAATTTTGTATTTATTTTGAAATACAAATTGTATTCGGATAGCACAGTTTGATAATTATAATATTAATAACTATTCAATTTTATGTTAATTTTTATAATAAATTTTTCATAATTAATTGAATATTAGTTATGAAAGTACATATATGCATAAATTTGAAATTTATTACGTGTGAAAGATGAGCCCCCATTTCGATGTGCCATCTTGTGCAAAATTTGGAATTGCAACATGATCCATTTTTGGAATATTTATCCCACTGAATTCAGATTCCAAATGCAGTGTAATATTGTTTATGATTTTTCGTGCAAATTCAAATTTTGAAGACTTCTGTTCATCGAAACATTCACACCACAAAGCAATGTTTTTTGTTTTGTTAATTTCTCTTTTTAAATGCTCAGTTATAACTATCGCAACTTGAAAAGTAGATATTGGAGGAGTAATATAGAAGAATGTATGTAATCGATCCCAATATTTGTCATAGACGTGACGCGGTTTAATGGGCATGTTTGATAAAACTGTAAAATAGCGATTATGTTTTATTGAAATATTAAATGTAGCCTTTAAGTGCGGTTCATCCCAACAAGGAAATAATTGTCTCATTCCATTCTGCGCTTGCATGTGTGGAGCGATCAACAATCTACAACAATTTAATAATAGTTAAATTTGTTTAAATAAAATTAAACAATATACTTTTTATCATTTGATTTAATTTATATAACAATATCAAAAATTGATATAAGTGAATACATTTTAAGAAAAAATAAGAAATAATTATATTATAGAGCATCTAATGGCATACATGTATATTTTCAATTATTCAATTATTAACTTAATTTAACTATATTAAGTTACTTTTACTATATTTATTTAATTTAATCTGTAATTCTTATTTAATATTTACTCACGTTACGCGATTTTCTTTGGCAAAGTTTTTGTATAAACTTTTTTCATGGTTATCTATAAGATGTCCTTCGAATTCTAGTTTGAGTGTGTAAAGGCCGGGAAATAATATAAAAGATAAAGGAAATTCTAAAATATTTTCTTCATAGTTATATTTCAATTTTTTTAATACATAAGTTACGCCGTTATCAGAAATCAAAATTATTTTCCAATCATTCAATGTCAGATCTAATTTATGCAATCTTATATATTGGGTGGATTGAAGGATATGGATAATGGTTCTGGTTTCTCCAGAAAAGCTAAATAAGCTATAATCACGTTTTGAATCAATTGTATCCGCATTGCAATCGACATCACCTTTATAGTTACATTGATAAAGAATATGTTCGAGCATTATGGTGTAATGCACTGGCATCACGTAATAAGAAAGTATGTCTTTTGGAATTTCAGAATTGTTTACTTGTGCACCGTTAAGAGCAGTTATTGCTATGATAAATATTACACTACTCTTTATGTGTGCCAGGTCCATGTTGCAATTGTCGTTCTAACCAATATCTACCACAAAGTTTAAGAAAAGAATAGCATACTAATGATAATAATGCACATAATTGGTTGTGGTTGCTAAAAGAGAAAGAGAGAGAGAAATAGATTATTAAAATCGGTACATAAATGTAAATGTACTATTACATTTACCAATAAAAATAACTAAACATATTATAATTCAATAATATTTCTAGCACCGTTGCGATTGCATTAAAGATATCGTTAGAGCAACGTAAAATTCTACAAAAGTTTTAAATTATTATTTATTTTAATAAACATTTGACATTAAATACGTTTTTTTTTCCATTAATTAGTACCTTAAACAGAAGTCTTATGAGTATCATGTAAACGTTTACAAAAAATTACATTTTATAGTGCATTGTTATGGTACGTACATATGCTTACATAAGTAACGTTTAGTCAAAAGTCAGATAATATTCTTACAAAGATAACATTTATACAATAATTGTGCGTGCACACTGCAAATAAATCATGAATGTATTTGTAGAAACTTACCCTTGTGTGAAATTGTGCTATTAGAGTATAATTCAAACTTCTAATTGATATTCAAACTAAATGTAACGAATCTGTAAATTATAATAGAATGTTTCAGATTACTGCGATCTTATTCTCTCGACAAGTTCTAACAGACTAATGTCATCGATAAATACAAAACCGTTTCTTTTAATGTAAACATGCTATATTAGGTGACAAAATGTTAATTGATTTTCTTTTCGAAAGAATACATGTTTAATGTCTGTAGATACGTTTGATCAATTTATGGGAATGTTTGATTTATTTTGCAGTCGAATTGTTGATGTATTTCTAATACATACAGTGATATTTTAGAAAAGTTTTTAACTATTTGAGTCATTTAAGAAGTACTGTAAGTTTAAATTATTTTAGTACATACATGTTTATAATACGTATGTTTTCTTTGTATGTAAATAAATTTATATCTTATGTTATAAGTATCGGTGAGATGTCCACAAGGATTTTCAATAATCTCTTCTATTTTTCTCATGAATATTTATGATCTGCATTAGGATTATTAAGAGATGGTTGCAGAAAGAGAGAGAGAGAGAGAGAGAGAGAGAGAGAGAGAGAGAGAGAGAGAGAATGAGATGTAGCCACATAAGTAGTACGTTCGTATATTAGTAGTTTTTTTTTTACTTAAGAGATTTGAATTATAAAAGTTATATAAATTTAATAATATAATTGATAC
The DNA here is from genome assembly GCF_001594115.1 of Trachymyrmex septentrionalis. Lineage (NCBI taxonomy): Eukaryota > Metazoa > Arthropoda > Insecta > Hymenoptera > Formicidae > Trachymyrmex > Trachymyrmex septentrionalis. The sequence continues at coordinate 1,186,251 of NW_017304461.1, read as the reverse complement.
AAAGTACTAAGTAGACATTGTGTTACATATCGTCATATGTTATTAATATTTTTATTATAAATTATAATAAAAATATTAATAATATATGACGATATGTAACATAATGCAAATAAACTGGATATACAAAAGATATAATATGTAATTAATAGTAATTTCCGTGATCATGTAACTTGAAAATATCAAACTGTTTATGTTCCATATTAACACGTGTAAGAAATTTATTCTAAGAATATTTATAAAAATAATTTATAATAAAATAATAATTCATTATAATTAAGATATATTTATTAATTAGGTTGCGCTACAAACGAATAACAATATTATATGATATGCTAAATAATACAGGTAGTACAATAGTATTATAGTAGCAAAAAATAATCAATAATGTACAAATGAAGCAAGACTAAATATACAGAAAATAGAGACGTAAGTAAAAATTTAATGAAAATAATATTATAACATTTGAGTCAAAGTAAACAAATTGACATAATAAAATATTCAAAATTAACACTATATATTCAGTAATAGTAGCATCTGCTGATTATTTTTCACTGAGCTAATATAAAAGAAAACTTATATATATTACGTAGTTATTGAAATTAGATCAATGAATGTTTATAAATCGAAAACGTCCTATATGAGTGACAATTTCTGACAATCGTCTTGCTAGCTTACTTTGAATTTTCCAAAATTGTGATATATTTATGTAGTTATTTTCATAAATATCATTTACATATTCTTGAACCTAGAACAAAAAATATTTTATAATTTAATTACATTTGTTAAATAATTTATTATTGTTCCATATAGACAGAATTGCATGCATAATAAATTATTGTTTTTGATACATTAAAAGAACAAAGCGCAAGCAGTCAGAGACGTATATGCCATTGCATACACCACGCAGTTATTAATATATATAAGTTTTTAAAGCGGTTACACTAATAAAAATTTAACTTTATTTTCAATTCAGTTTGCTCTTTTTGTAATTCTAAGAATTAAAAAAAGATAAATAATAAAAAACCGAAATTAATCATACATTAATAAAGCCTGGCTAAAAGAAAACTGATGTAGAAAACTGAAATGTAGAGAATTTGAATTAAATTTATTTACCTTCATAAGATTGTTGTGAGTGTACACATGGTTAATGATATCAACTAGTACTGTTAATATGTTGATTTGTCTACATAAAATCAATTCGTACAAATTTATATTTTATTATGTAATATAGTATTATTAAATACAGTATCCATTTATAAAAAATACTTACTTAGGTTTTATTATCTTCAAAAATGTAAGTATCTTCTCGAGTATGTAATATGTGTTAGAATGTTTCATAATAATTAAATGAAAATTGTTTATACGTGACCGCATATTCGTAATATCTTGTCGTTCATTGTCTTTAAATAGTTCCAAAAATAATGAAGAAGTGGCATCTGAACCGTATTTAAAACAACTTAAGAATGGTAGCAATGTACTATTACGTTCTTTTAACCATATATCTTTTATGTGTGACCACGTAAACGAATAAGCTATTGATAAACCGTTACAATATGTCCAATGCTTCCACCATGGCAAAAGGCTATAGTTTCCAAAAAAAGAATAAAATTACACATGTGAAAACATCGTTTACTATGTTTGAACCGAAATTTTATCATAATTCGAAATGCAATAATAAATTTATGAAGCTATTGCACTTATAGAAAAACATTACGGGTTTATTTCAGGATTTCCGAAATGTTGCTGTAATTTACGAAGAGCTGATTGTTCGCACTCATCGTATTGGAGGATACATGCCCATTTCACAATTTCTTGTCTTAAACATTTAGTAAAGTCATTTTCCGTCGGATGTTCTTCATATCCTAGTATCTTCAATGGTTTTTTCAACAATTTTCTAAATTTATCCTAAATGGCGCAAATTTTATATTTTTATTGATCGTAATGAAGCACCTTATTATAGATAGCATTAATAATTAATCGCAATGAATTCAAAAAATGATTCATTTTCTACATTCATTCTATAATAATCTGTTTGAAATGAATTTGAGAATTGGAAGATGGATGAATCAGAATCTTCTGGTAATTTTTATATTAGAAATCTAGTCGAGCTAACTTATTGATATAATTCTTACGATTAATATAATATTATTTTGGTAAAAATAAGAACTTTAATAGATTTTACCAGAAATGTTGTATCAACCAGAATTTTGTTCATCTTAACTAGAATTCTAATAAAGTTAACAAAAACTTCTGATGGGTGATTTCAACTTGAAATTTTTTATGATATAACTATGGATATTCTTTGTTAAATATAACATCTATTGAACATTACCATAATATCGGTGAATTTAATTTCTTCTTTGGAAAATGGAATTGTAATCGACATATATTCAAACACTTTAATCATTGGATACCACACAACAAAATTTGTTTCTTGCGATAAGAATTGCGTGAGATTCCAAAATACAGATACATCGAGTTGACGATTCATCATCAAATGAAACGCATCATCAATGATTTTAGCACGATTGATGACACTTATACTGTTATAATCTCCAGCCGTGTCATTTAAATATTTTGCAATGTTGCTCCAGGTTATTGAATCATATTTGACTCGATAGTATCCTATTCATTTAAAAAAATGTATTTTATTGAATTGTATTATAAATTTTGCGACATTGACTTTGAGAGAAATACTTTTCTTCATTTTATCTTCTTTTTTATATCAAAGGGACTTTATACATATACATGTGTGATGAAATATATGAAAATTACTGCATCTATAATACACACAATTGCGTTTTTCGGTAGATGCATTCCTACGTTTCATATATATTGAGAATACTCATCATGCATATTTTTATTATTATAGTGGAAAGTCAACTATCCGAAATGTGGCAATATTTGCAGACATATCTTTTACTATTTTTATAATTACATAAATCGTGTAGAATTATTTACATATATTTACCAGCTTGCTCAATGTTCACTATCCAACAATCACTTTGAGGAAAAGTTATGGGGTACTGAACAGAATTAATATGTGGTGTTAAACATGTCTTTAAATTTATATTTGAAGATGATATTTCCCTTAAAATTATGGGTATCAGCCACTTCCTGTAACTCGTTGTATTACTTTGCGATAATATTTTTGTAACTTCGGAATGTTTGTATTGTTCCCAGATTACAACAGGATAATGTTTGTACTGTATCCATGTTAAGAACTCATTCGATGATAAATTACAGTAATATGTTTCATCTAATTCTTCTTTCATGGACCAAAAATTATAAGATATTATTGAACTAAACGTCCTAAATTTAAAAAATTATTCTTAGTGATTAGTATAATGGATTGAAAATAAAAATGTGAGTTATTACTTAACTTATACATATACATAAAACTCTACAACACAATTTTATGACACACACATATTAAAGATAAACGTCTAGACTGACTTAAGGTCGTAAAAAGATAGCCGCTTATTTTTCGAAAGTAAAATTAAATTAATATATGAACGGATAAAAAAGACATGAACAAATGAAATAAAAAAATATATGTATGAAGTCGAAACAAAGGTATTATAAAATATTGCAAATATTTAAAAACTTTAAGTCTATAACAGTTATTTTATATACTTAAAATACACACACACGCGCGCGCGCGCGCGCGCGCACATAATACAGATATGTAATTAATTGTTATATTATCTTTACTCACTGTCTGCTTACATATATATGGATATTATTTCGAAACACTTCATCAGTAATAGCACTTTGGAACATCCGTAAAATTATTATTGCTACAATAAGAGATATATTAATAAATCGTAATTGAATTTTTCCAACTAAACTTTTCCTTCCTTTTCTTTTATAATATACGTATGTATAAATTTCTACTAAAAGATTATTTAGTTATTTTCACCTTTCATGTAACGAGGAAAACTGAAAATTAAATTGGTATCCATTTGGCTAGTGATTTCCACAGGATTCATATTAAAATGAGAATCTAGATGAAGAGATTCATATTGATTCTGAATTATGAAGAGATCCAAAATTTCTGAATTATTGAAGCTCTAAAAATAAAGTTCCATAATTATGCATAAACATTAAAATAAAAGACATCCGCATTGAGCTAATAACGTGTGCTACTGCACATTATATACATGTGCATGTTTGTGCATTATTATTAAAATTATTTTACAGTTTTCGTAGTTTAGTTTAGAAATAACGTGTGAATCTATTTATTAAAATAAGTTCTTATAATTGTGACATTATATGCCTTAAATTGTGATATTTTTTTATCATTTAATTGAAAAGATTTTTAGGACTTTTTTTTACAAAAAATTTTTACATAATATTTTTGTTAGTAGTGTTCCTACTTAAAAGTATATCGTCGCAAACTTCAGATAATATATAGATTTTGAAAAAGATATGATCTCACAGTCAGATCTAAGTTTCAAATAAAATGATATACATAACAGAGATATATCTTTCATATTGCGATATTAATAAATATAAAAACCTTTACAACAGCTTCTTCTCCGAACATAGTAGCAAAAGCGTCGTGTAACCACCAATAATGATACCAAGCCGAATTGAGTAAGTTACTAAACCATTGATATGCTATTTTAGGTGCTATTAAATGTGCGATTTCTATTTTGCGCATAACTGTATCCAATGTTTCATTATAAATAAGATTGGTTTTCCTAAAAATTATTATAATTAATCTAATATGCAATATATTTTTTATGTTTTTCTTAAATAAAACGTATTACTTGCTTTACACTTTTCTAGTTAATTTATTTTTAATAATGTGTATAAGATATTTGACATTTTTAATCATTTATAATTCTGTATATGATAAATTACAATGGAACCAAATTATTTGTATTTTATTATATTCAGATTGACATTAAATGTATAATGTAATATCTCGTTAAATATTCACTTTTCTTATTAATTTTGCTAGAAAAGTGGATTTTGCTTTTCGTATTTCTTAATAAAGTACAACAAATGTCTAACACTTGATATACAATGTAATTTATATAACGTGACAGATGCAATTGTGAATAAAATTTATAAAAATATATGAAAAAGTGTTTTATAAGTAGATGTTTAATACAGAAGAAGATATCACACAATAAAAAAAGTTACGGTAAATATACTGAATAAGTGAGCCTCCCCATAACTTTGACATATATTGTCATCAAGGTTATAGGGAAGAGCTCCCCAATTCGGTATAATTATCAAGATTACTTGTGGAGACGTAAAAGACGTTTCCTAATTACTTATATTTTTTAAATAGTCTGTATATATTTTTAATCGTACAGATTCTGTCTAATCTTTTAGTAATTTATACATGAATTTTTTTTATATTTTAAGATATTTAAGAGGAATTATTAAAATGTCAATGTAGCATACAAAATATTTAATACTTTATTCTAGCATATTTTGGTATAAAATAATGTAAATATCTCGCAACTATAAATTTCCTTATAATCATATTCTGATATTTTTATGCAGCTAATGAAAAAAAAACACAATTGAAGAAAAAAAATGCAATTAGAATTATTCCATTTTTATTTTGAAATATAAATTATATACGAATCACCATGTATGATAATGATAATTATTAAATTTATAAATTAATAAATTTTAAACTTTTAAACAATTCAATTGATGCATATTATTTTTTCGTTTAACGTATTTTATGCATTACGTATGAAATATGAGCCCCCATTTCGATGTGCCGTCTTGTGGAAAATATGGAATTGCAATGTGATCCATTTTTGGAATATTTATCCCATCGAATTCAGATGTTAAATGTAATGTAATATTGTTTATGATTCTCTGTGCAAACTCAAATTTAGACTGCTCGTCTGAACAATATTCGCACCATAAAGTAATGTTTTCATTAATTCTAATGGATTGATATTCAGTCATGACTATCGCAATTTGAAAAGTGGACATTGGAGGCGTAATATGGAAGTATGTGCGTAATGAATCGCTATAAATGTCATAATTTTTGTGTAACCGTGTCGGCATGTTTGATAAAACTGAAATATAGCGAGGATGTCTTATTGAAATATTAAACGTGGCCTTTAATTGCGGTTTGTCCCAACAAGGAAATAACTGTCTCATTCCATTTCGCTCCTGAATGTGTGGAGCTATCAACAATCTATTACAATTTAATAATATTATATTTGTCTTAAATAATAATCATACAATAATGAATCTTTACAATTTGATTGAATTCAAACAATATCATTAAAATTTAGTATAAGAAATACATTTTGAAGAAAAACAAGAAATAATTATATTATAAATCACAATCATATATACCTATATTTTAACTATTTATCATTTACTCACGTTATGGTATTTTCTGTGGAAACATTTTTAAAGAAACTGTCTTCATAATTTTCTATTAGATGACCAAAAAATTGTATTTTGAATGTGTAGAGTCCGGGAAACAATGTATAGAGTAAAGGAAATCCTAAAATGTTCGTTTTATAGGTATATTTATATTTATTTAATGCGTAAATTATGCCATTCTTTGTAATCAAAGTTGTATTCACACGACTTATTGTTAGTTGTAGTTGATGCAAACTTATATAGTGAGTCGATTGTAAGATATTAATAGTTATACTAGTTTCACCACCAAAGAAAAATGAGTCATGATTTTTTGAATCATGTATCTCTTTCCAAATGTTATCAAGTTTATCAATGTGCTGATGGATTAGATTTGTGTAATCGAGCTGTGTGCAGTAGTGCACTGGTATCACGTAATAAGGAAAATGTATGTAGTTTGAAATGGTAAAATTGTTTAGTTCTTCACTATTAAGAACAGCTATTGTTACAATAATTATTATGCTGCTACTTATCTGTGCTAGATTCATGTTGCCTCAATATTTGTTCTAAATATATATATCTGTCAGAAAGTTTAAAGAAATAATATACTAATGATAATAATGCACATAATACATGTACGTAGTTATTGTACATGTTAAATAGAAAGAGAGAGGGGGGGAAGGGAGAGGGAGAGAGAGTTATTAAAATCGTTATTGTAATTGTAAACATACGATACGATTACATCTATGTTTACTAATAAGTAACACTAAACATTTTTTAATTTAATAATATTTCTAGTACTGTTGTGACTACGTTAAAGATTTCGTTACAGCAACGTTAGATTCTAAAAAATTTTAAATTATTATTTATATTATTAAATATTTTTTCACATTAAATATGTGTTTGTTTTTCTGTTAATTTATATCTTAAACAGAAGTCTTAATATGAGTATTATATGAATGTCTATTAAAAACATCACATTTTGTAGTACATTATTAAGGTACAAAAATTACATTTTATAATACATTATTAAGGTACGTAAGTTCTTAAACAAGTAACGTTTAGTTAAAAGTCAAATAGCATTGTTACAACGCCAACACCTAAAAAATAATTGAACGTACACATTACAAATAAATTGTCATATTTTTAGAAACTTACCCTTTGTAATAAAGTTGTGCTATTAGAGTATAATTCAGACTCCTAATTGATATTCATAATAAACAATGCTTTATTAGATACATTTGGTCTGTGTGGAAATATTCCCATCAGCATATTATATATTTGAAATTTTTACATTAAGTAAATTTTTAAAAACAGTATCTGATGATTGAATATCTTAAAGTGACAGTATCTTACAAGCGACTATCAACTATTATTCAAAAATTAGTTTATTACACACAGTTTTCATAAACCTTATAAAGGAGTAAAGTACATATGTTACTCTTTAAAGAAATAAAACTAATGTTTAAAATGTTTGAAAAAAATAATTTGAAATTATCATTTAATTGAATCATTATATACATATTCTCAGACATTTAACTTTTAATCGAAAGCCAAAGAACGTTTTTATAACTCCATTTAAAAAATTATGTAGTGTATACATACATTTTAATAAGGTATTATAAGAACTTACCCTTAAAATAAAATTGTACTAATAAGACATAATTCTGACTGTGAATTTATACATTTATAATAACAAAACGAAATATAAATGTGATAATAAGTTTTCGATTGCTGCGATCTTATTTCTTCGAAAAGTTATAATCAATAATATTTATATAGTATCAGATTTCATAATAAATACAAAATGTCACCTAAACAATTCCTTATTAGAACACATTCTATATACATATAATATAATATAACACCATTTCGAATGTCGGAAATTCCAACTGTAAACTCAGCCTTATTTTTCGCAATAAAATTATTTGTAGATTTTAAATTCTCATTAACACATCCGTATATTAATATTCTTATATAAATACTTATTATTAGCATCAAAATCTCTCTCAAATATTATGATTCCTCTACTAAAAAAAAATCATATAATTTTATTTTTTTTAATAGCCATGATCTTCATGTAATCATAAAACATTGACTTTTTGGAAAATTAATTTTACCTCTATTTGCACCCCATATATTCAAGCCATACAATTTTTATCTTTTTGATTCGATCTTGTCCTGCGACAATAAAAAGGGTGATAAATTAAAATGGTACATCCTGTTATTATTATATAAAATATAATATAATAAATTATCATACTCAAATAAAAACTATTTATCTTTTATTGTAAAAAATACAGAATGAGTATATTTTAAAGGTATAAAAAATATTAGTTCCTGCAGTAGATATTAAGTTGAAAAAAATCAAGCTTAAATGAAAGTGATTAATCTTCTGGTCTGATTGACCTGCCACACATTTAACGCTTCATATTCTTCGATGCATCTATATACTGGATCGGGTTTAAATCCTTTGCTCGTACATCGCTCCAGAATATCAGATACTTTGACAGTTTTTTTATCGCCAGCAAGTTCTCGTATTAGTTGGAAGATCCTGTTGATCGGATCTTGTTGCACGTTTTTAGTGCGTTGTTCGGAGTAATTAATCGAATGTTTGGACATCTCTACTAATCTGTTTGCTTCTGCTATGTCATCCTTATCAACTACATTCGATAATCGTAATCGTGCTAATGCCGTCGACAACCGAAGGATAGCTAGTAGATTTCGAGCGGAAGTAAATGTTTTATCGTGGCTGTTACGCGCCTCTTTCCGCATTTCCACATAAGAGTCTGCAAAAGTATGATATTTCAGAATAAATCTGCCAAATAATTTGTTTAATACATGATGGCAATAAATAATATTTCATATTTATTTGTTACAACGATGATACAATTCTACAAGAAAACAAAGCTTTCAGTTTGTATGTTTATTAAAATTTTGAAACATTAATTTTAAAAAGTTATTTCAGTGTTATAATTCATTGTAAAGAATAAAAGTATGCTCTTTTAAAATATGTTCTTTTTTTCTCTTTATGTTTCTATTTTTTATCTACAATCAACTCAAAGTGATAATTTTTTATTTATATCGCTATAGGAAATATGACATATGTATTAAGGCATAATGATATAATAAAATTATAACATTTGGATTGTGTATATACATACCTACAATATATTCTGTTAATTCTTCCGATACAACAGGTTCTTTCGTTTTACACAAATTTATGTATTTTCTTATCAATTTCATATCTATAGCTTCTGTTTCCGTCGGAGGTTGCGAGCAATGTTGATGAACATATGTGATATGTTGCGCGAGTCTATCAAAAGAATACTTATTCATTATCAGCATATAAATATCATAAAATATGAAATTAGAATAAATTATGTTTAATTAGATACATAGACCGCGAGATGTGGCTGAAGAGTGATTTGTAATATTAAAAATAATATAAAAATATTATATTCTTTTACTCTTAATATTATAAATTACTTACTTAAGATCATTACTCCGATCTGCGCGATCTTGAATAAGCCACAATAAATCAAATCGTGACAGCAATGCGGCGGGCAATTGAATATTCTGCTCGACTGTTCTCTGTGGATTGTATCTGCCATATGCCGGATTGGCAGCAGCTAATATAGAGACTCTGGCGTTCAAACGAGCCATTATTCCAGCTTTAGCAATAGATATAGTCTGTTGCTCCATCACTTCATGAATCGCCGTTCTATCCGCATCTGCCATTTTATCAAACTCATCGATGCAACACACTCCTTGATCTGCCAATACCAAAGCTCCACCTTCCAATACCATCTGACCCGTTAAAGGATCCTTCATGATAGCAGCGGTTAAACCTACACCGGATGATCCTCGTCCTGTAGTATACTGTGATCTTGGGGCTAATCGCGTAATATAAGATAATAATTGCGACTTTGCAACGCCAGGATCTCCCATCAAGCAAATATTAATATTGCCTAGAAGCAATAAAATTATCTTAACTATATCTATTGATATTTTAGTAGTATCAAAGTAGGGATAGACATTAAGTTGTTAAATCACACAGTAATATCTTTACCTCGAATTTTAATGTCACCTTTCTTCTTGTCTGTTCCCCCAACCAGAAGCAGAAGCAACGCCTTCTTAACATCTTCAAGTCCATAAATTTCAGGCGCTAAAGAACAAGCCAACTTGTTGTAAAAATCATCTTGCATAAGCAAACCCAATTCTTCATCGGTCAATTCTGCATTGCTGTCATCTGCGATATCCGCGTTATTCAGGCATACTACTTTCTGAAATCGAACAAAAAATAAACTTTGCAAAAGACTAAGATTAATTTGATTGTAGAATTGATATATTTATTCTTACATGGGCATCCAAGTAAGTTTCGCTGGAAAGTGCAGGCCCTGCTCTAGCACTAAAACCTGTTTTTAAAAAAGGTAAAAACACACCAGTCACAATGACGTGATCCCCGGGTAGACAAGTTCTTGTTGTTTCGCCACGACAAAAGATAGTCAACGATCGTGGTATGTGGCCAACTGGAACTTGCTCGCTCTATAAAATACACATGTCAGCAATGTAAGAAAGAATGTTAGTAAACTTTTAAAAATTTTTATCAAAATAATATGTAAACTTATAAATTTTTAGTTGAATATTTATAAATTTACGTGTTCTTGTATTTTTATTTCTTGAAATTTGATGAACTTTGAGCCCTTTGTCTGCAAGTACAATCTGCCACCAGATTTATTTACACGGCATCCATCGCTTGGACATGTTCGTATAGGCATAAAGCTTAAAGAATGTACCTATAATAATCAATATTATATCTATAATAATATAAAAAAGAGAAAATATATTTAAATATTGTACAAATTGCAAAATATATTATTTGAGCATAGAATATTATTGGATGTATAAAAGAGAAACAATATCAATTTTCGTACTGGCTGGCTCACTTCCGAACCGCATTCGTCACATGTATACGTTGCCACAACTATCATTGGCTTTACTTCAGTCGCTTTAGTAACAATACCTCTGACTGTTACCAATTTCCCTATCTTATCTGCCTTGATATCTCTTACTGAATACGCCTTTGCATCAGAGAAATCTTTGAAGTACACTTCACTAAAAAGTAGATAGACATATCTGTGAATCTAGATTACGTTGTTTCTATATAAAGAATGTCGCTACGTAAATTAAGTTTTCTCACAAACGTCGCATCAATTCAGGAGCATAATTAACTTTCGCAGCATTTTGAGCACCTGGTGCTGTGTTACGTGCTTCCAATAATAATCGATGCTCTGTGTATACATCCAATGAATCTTTAGGCAGAACAACTCCTTCTTTGAAGTCAGGCAGCATCTCTTGAACCAGCTATATTTAAAAATTCATTAATTTCTACCTGCTGTAAAATACACAAACTTATACATAATTAGTTTGCAGCATTCAAATTAAAGCATTAACATGTCTACATGCCAAGTATAAATCTTCTTGTTTTAAACTATCTTGAGAGTATTCGCAATAATTTCTATACGTACATTCAGGACTAAATTAGTATATCTTCGTGTATTATTAGTGATAGACATGGCTAATTCATCATCGAACGAGTGTAAATCATCTAAATCAATTTCAAAGCTAATTTGTTCGCGGTGTGCTATCTTCGTAAGCATATCTCTATATTTGAAGATCTTTTTTCCTATATCGTCCATTGCCACAAATTCCAGGAAGAAGGTCTTTATTTGTTCTAAAATAAACATTTATACAATTTGTAGGTAGTATTGTCAAAACTTTAATGTCGGTTATATAGTCTTCAACACAAATTCTGCGAGAACATAGACAAATCTTACCTTTGTCTTTGACATAATCTCTTGATACTTTAGTCGCCATTTTTTTACGAGTTAATAAAACGCAGCCCTATTTGAAATTTACTTTATAAAATGTTCTTTTTCCCGACTATTTCAATCTCAACTAATCTCAACTAAATACGAATGTGTGGTTAAATAACGTTATACCTCGACTTCGCGCGCAAATTAAGACCATAGATTGTAAAACATGTTGAAAAGAAACTCTAAAGAAATAAACCGGTTGTTCAGTATGAATTTTTCGACGATTCGTATTGGTTCGAATTATTGGACAAATCTACGATAGTAGAGTAGTCATGAGGCCAATGGAAAACTATTATTGCACAATTTAGTTAAATTAATATCCTTATGTTTATTTGCTAGTGTAAACTTTCCTTACAAATTTTCATATCTTTTTTTTAAATTTTGGTAATTATTTAAAATACCCCCCCCCATCTCAAATCTTAATAAAAATACACTTATTCGTATTTTCACTCAAAACGAAAGAATCTGGCAAACTGCGATCGGCCTCGTAAATCGAGTTATGGTAATTCTCCAGAAAAGCTTTCTCAGCTCCGATTTCGATAAAATTAGACTTAACGTATTTTTGCGTAAAATAAAAGAATCTAGCAGAAAAAAGTCCGGGACTGCTCTGTGAAACGAGATATTAAATGTTAAAGTTTACAACTATTGAGGTTAGGTCACTCTCAATTTTAATGAAATGTTAATGCAAAGAATTTGTGTGCTTAAAGCAGTAAATTTTTGTTTGTAAAGCAATGGATTTGCGTTTGTAAAGCAGTAAATTTGTATTTTTAAAACTGTGAATTTGTGTAATTAATGCAGAACTTATACAGAGCTATATTGAATCGGGATGACAGATCTCTAAAGTCATCAACTTCACGCTTAATAATTCGATTCACGAGGCTGACAGCCACATTTTTTGCCAGATTTTTTCATTTTGAATGAAAAACACGTATAAGTGTATTTTTATTGAAATTCGAGGTGGAGGAGGGGGGGAGGTATTCTAAATAATTAAATTTTTATATAATATTTAGAATTTTATGTAATGTTTATAGATTTTTTCGGAATTTCTGAATAACTGTTTAACTTTTTAAAAAATTTTTCCAAATTTTTCAAGGTTTTACAAATTATTTCTTAAAAAATTATAATATAAATAAAATTATATGTACCTTATGATAGAAGAGATATTGGAATGAATTTTTATTTTATCTTTTTTTTCAAAGAGATTACTCTGTACGAGTCTTCAGGACTTGTTTCAGTAACTTTTTTGATTACAAATATTGCAATTAAAAAACGCTATTTATTAAATTGTATTTATGTAGTATTTTAATTATAATTACTGTAATTTCTGCATAAAGAAATTCATCTTTGACTCCTCTAGAGATTTCCATAGTCTCCTATCAAATCTTAACCAAAGAAGAAAAGTAAAAGAAAATAAA
>NW_017304461.1:1138259-1172506 GCF_001594115.1 Trachymyrmex septentrionalis | reverse complement strand
ATATATATATATATATAAATTTATGTCTAGTGTGCATGTGTGTGTAATCATATGAAACTTATAAATATAAAGAATTATAAGGAATCTATATTTATAAATGTATTTATTAATTCTTATAATTTTTTTTATGTATAAGCTTTTTAATTCTTATAATCTTTGCTTGTTGTAAAAGAATTTATATATATTAAATATCATCAAAGAAATATGAAAATTTAAATAATGCATTTTATTCAAACAAATTTATTACAGAATTAACTTCACCTAAATCATTCCAAGGAAGAAATTTAACAGGAATTGTACGTCTTATACGTGATTTAGCTGCAGATATTCATGCAAATATACAGCAATGGAATAACCTTCATATTCAAGGAATTACTTATTTAAAAGACATAACACAAGAAAAACACGATAAAAATTATTCTAAGATTTTACAAGATCTGTGTGATAAGTTAGAAAATATTTGTGATAACCTGGTAAATTTTTATCTTTTTTTTTTTAAATTTTTTTACATTCTTTTACTATATTATTTCATAGTTTTACAATTTTACAGATTTAAGTTAATATTATTTTGATTTAATTGATGTTTTAGTTGAATTTAGAATTATATTTGTAATTTATTAATATAAATAACTATGAATAATCTTATTTTTAGGATGGCATAGTTAAAAACTTAGATCAAATTAAAAATCAACTAAAAGCCATATCAACTTTAGAGAAAACTACAGATAAATTGTTTATAACATGGCCGACAACAAGATTTGGTAAGGAATAACTTAACTAGATTTATTGAAAACATATTTTACACGTTCGCTATAAAAAAAATGAATAGATTAAGTTTTGACTGTTTTTTGGCTAACGTAACAAAATTCCGCGAGATATATAGATTATATATATTATATAAAAAGACTATTTAAACAGAGTCAAATGCATTATAGTTTATATTGAAAGGTTCTGCTGACAGAATAAGAGATCTGTCAATATAAATTGTTAGCAAATTGTTGGAAATCAAGCAAATTCTGTAAAAAACAATTGATGTCAATATAATATTTTGTTTGGAATATTCAGTAGCAAATCGTTAGAACGTTGCTAATATTTTATTTGCTAAAAACATATGTGTATATTTTACAATATTTTGATATTTTGATTATATAATTAAATTATTTAATAAAAACCTATGTTATAATATTATGCTTCCAAAATATTTAGGTGAGGTAGCAGAAACTATATATGAAGCATATCATATGGAAGTCAAATTGAAACGCAAATTACTCGAAAATGTTGCTCACAATTGTACAGAATCTTGGAAGATGCTTCATCTTGCAGCTTGGGTATACGAGCCTTTTATAACTGAAAATTTAATAATTTTATTAGATTCATTGCTTATTGAAACTGGTCATAGATGAGAAAAACTTCTAGTGCAGCATTATATTTTTGTTTTAATTTTAATATATTTATATAAAGCAAATATAAAATGACTGGAGGAAGAAATTGTAATTTTATTTATTTATGTATATAGGAATGTAGATTAAAATATAATAAATAGAGCTTAAGTACATTTTGGTGTAAATATATATATATGCGCTTAAATAATTTTCGGTCTTGAATCTTAAATTAAAATATTATTACTATAGAATAGTAATATTTTGTAAATTAATTTAATGATATTGACACTAATAGATATCTTAAAAGTCTATAAATAATTTATTGCGAAAAATATTACCGTAGCTAAAACTCGAACTTCCCTACACACACACACCACATACACACACACACACACACACCGTAACTGATATCTTTACTAATAATAGTAATAAATAATTAAAAATATCCAGTTTTACTTATATCGAGCATAGATACAATATAAGCTTAACATCAATAATTGGAAATATCGAAGTGTAGAATATCGATTCAAGATGTCGACGTTATGAAATATCGGTGCTATAGTGTCAATTCCGCCATGCTTATTTTAAATCCCTCCCCTCGACTTCACATTCCTCGTGTATATACATACACGTGTCTTTGTTGGATCGTTATATATTTACTAGAAATAAAATTTGATATTGCTTAAAAAATGGGTAAAGCAAAAAAGGTCAAAGTATCTAAAGGCGACACCAAAGAACCGAAAATTGGTTTGGCGGATCAAATAGAATTTGAAAAAGGGGTGAAAGTAAAAAACCGGCAAAAGATTAGGCGTCGGGCCGACGAAGAAGAGGTTAGTTTCAGCATTTACTTTATTTAATGTATTTGTTTATTACATTCTGTTTTTTTTTAAATCAAATAGAGATAATTAAGTTCTTTGAAACACGCATAAATAAATTTTAAAATACATAAAACTACAGAAAAATTGGAAGTAATAGCATTGGACTGTATTATCAAAATCTTTATTTTTTATTTCAATTACAATTTATACTACTGTCTCTATTTTTTTTAAATTGAATAGAGATTTAAGTTCTTTGGAAAATTTTTCATCTCACTCTCACATTTTTTAATTTTAATTTCTAGTATATAGCACCAACTCTGACGAAGAAAATCTTGTCGCAAGCTAGGCAACAGCAGCTAGAGATCGAAGATGAGATTGGTCCTAGCAATCTTGAAAAACCCAAAAAATCAAAGGTGAATCTTGGCTCTGGTTTCAGCGATGACGAGGATCAATCTAGCGATGATGGAGAACCAGTGGAGGATGTGTATTATGAGAACATTAACATTGATGAAGATGATGAGCGAGCGTTACAGATGTTCATGTCAAAGGATGCAGCACCCATGAGGACGCTGGCAGACATAATAATGGAAAAATTGACAGAGAAAAAGACAGAAATCGAAACGCAGTTTTCTGATGCCGGGACTATTCGACTGCAGGATTTGGATCCACGGGTGAAGGCAATGTATGAGGGTGTCAGAGATGTCCTGGCGAAGTATCGTAGTGGCAAGCTACCGAAGGCTTTCAAGCTCGTGCCCACCTTGAAGAATTGGGAGCAAATACTTTATATCACAGACCCAACAAAGTGGTCTGCTGCTGCCATGTATCAGGGGACAAGGATATTTGCTTCAAACTTGAAAGATAAGATGGCCCAGAGGTTCTACAACTTGGTCCTATTACCACGCATTCGAGATGATTTGGCGGAATATAAAAGACTAAATTTCCATTTGTATCAAGCCCTGAGAAAAGCATTGTATAAACCAGCCGGATTTATGAAGGGAATCCTCCTACCACTCTTAGAATCAGGAACGTGCACGCTCAGAGAGGCCACTATCATCGGATCTGTGATCGCGAACAATTCTATACCAATTTTACATTCTTCAGCGGCTATATTGAAAATTGCAGAGATGGATTACACGGGTGCTAACAGTATCTTTCTCAGGATCTTCTTAGATAAGAAATATGCGCTTCCATATAGAGTAGTGGACGGAGTAGTGTTTCACTTTCTTAGGTAAGATATTACTTAAAAAGTGACATAATTTCAAAGATCAATTTTAAGTTTCTCAGAAAAGAAGAAGACTATTTTTTGACTTGACAGAAAATTATTGACTAATTAATTACTATCGGCAAAAAGAAATATATTCGCATTCAATAATCACAATTTTTAATTGTGACTATTTTTGTGAAATTAAGTTTATTTTGGACGATTGATAGAATAATGTTTACTTAACTCATTCATGGTAATATCTTATATATCATATTTTTTAGTTATACCACTTTTGAAGTAGAAGAACGATATATAATAACAATAAATTTTAAATAAAAATTATTAAGAACTATGTTCATATTAAAATATAATTCATTAGGTTTGAAAGAGACACAAGAGAGTTGCCAGTACTATGGCATCAGGCCCTCCTAACATTTGTGCAACGATACAAGAGCGATATCAGTTCTGAACAAAAGGAGGCCTTGCTAGGACTACTGAGGAAACAGTCGCATCATTCGATCACTCCTGAAATCAGAAGGGAATTACAACACGCGAAATGTAGAGATATAGAAATTACAGAACCCAAACTAGAACCAATGGATATTAAAGATACATAATGTGTCCAAATATCGAAGTTATTGTATTAATATTTGTAATTATAATGTAATTATAATATAAAGGCCGGTATCAGATTATGTATTGGAAATTGAGAATTATAAATTGAAAATTAGAATTTGGTGAATTGGATAATATTAAAGATATAATCTCAAGTGTCTATAAAAAATGACTGAAATTGGAAATTTATACTTTCCGTGTAAAATTGGATGTTATGCACATGAAATAGTTCAATAAGAGAAATTAATATTTATATTTAATAATTTTGTAATTTATATGAAACTTTTCTCATTTTAATTTTTTAAAAAAGTTTACTTTTCATTAAAATAATTTTTTATTCAGATTCTAATTCTAATTGCTGTTGAACTTTTTTTGTATCACTTCCTTTGGAATAAATTTTTATTTCGTAATTTTTGCATTTTATATATATCATTAAAAAACATGTGTAATACATCTTAAATCTTTTGTTTTGTTTTGATTATTCTGACAGTTAAATTCTTCTTTTCAATTCGCAATCTTCAATCTTTAATGTATGATCTGATATAGATTTTAAAAAATATGAGAAAAAAAAAGATTAAAATAAAATTTAAATATCTTTGTGAGTCAAATGATTTGCAAGAAAGAATTGCTGTGTAAAAATACATTTGTATTTGGTCCTATACTTAGTCAAATACCTTAGACTAATATTTGCATTATTTTTACAATTGTTACGTCGTAGAACGAAGAATGTAATGTATTGGATAATATATAGCAGTCATATTAAAAATCACATACATATATGCAATTAAATTATATTAAATATATCATTTTTATCAATCACACAACTTATAAATATCATGAATATAAAAATCATGATACTCTCATATAAATATCATGATACTCTCGTAATACACACACGCGCGCGCGCGCGCGCACTCATTTGATGCAATAGGAATTTCCATTTTTGAACTTAATAATAATTTAATTGTATGAATATAAATAAGGAAGCGCAAATCAAAAAACAAGAAGTGACTTATAAATTTACTTAATATTATGCTACATTAATTCGATTCTTTTGAGATATTTATATCTCAGTTTTATCTTTAGGACTGAGAATTTTGTCTTCCTGGTTCATACCTGCATACTTTGAATCCAGAGCAGCATGTCGATCTATAGAAATCGTCTTCATTATTCTCTGCTCGGACAAATAAAGATTTGTATTAATCAGAGGCACTTCAGTTGTACTCAATTTAATTACTCTACTTTCAGATTCCTTCTCTGCCTCTGATTTCTTCGAACTTTCCCGCAATTTCGAACAGGACTCGCTGTTTGCGTCATTGGCGTCTTTAACAAGAGATTCAGGTTTCTCAGTTAAATGATCGCTCTCTACTTTCGTGTCGTTCACATTTGCTTCGCCATCAATGTCTCTTTTCTCGCGTTCATTATTCTCCAGAATGTCTCGACGAATCACGAGAATCTCCGGTTCGCTCTTATTCAATGATGGAACGATCATCTTGTCTAATTTTGATTGATTCATCATTTTCAATGCTATAGGTACAGGATATTTCTCATCGTACTTCCCTTGCGATTTGTCTGACGCGTTCACAACTTCACTCGTAAGAATCTCTCTCTTCTCTTCCTTCAATTGACGATTATTATTCTTTTTAGCAAGTTCCTCTTCCATAACAGATCTTTGTAGAACTCCTTTTGTCAAGGCGTTCAAAATAGGTCCCTTCATATTTTTGGAATCATTAAATTCTATTCTTTCTACTTTCGTCTTATCTTGTTTTTCTTTTTGTAATGATTTCTCTGGTGTTTCACGATCAACCTCTTTAATAAGAGGAAATTTGTCTGGTGCATTTTCTGATATTTTTTGTAGTATTTCTACATTCTTATTTTGAGAAACTTCGCGAAACACATCTAATTTTTCCTTATTATTTTCAACCGCGATATCCATTTTATTATTCTCATCTCGAGGCTTTTCATGCTTTTCATTTAATTTTATTTTGTCTGCATTACTCCAATCTTTCTTTTTCAAAATTTCTTTATTATTTTTTTCGATAATCTCATTATTCTTTATACTGTTTTCTTTTTTACTGTTTTCTATCAAATTACTTTCTGCCAAAATATTTTCTTTTACATCAATTTGTACCTTTTCGTTCTTTTTTAGTATCTCGTCCTTCGCCATTCGCTGTTTCTCCCTCTCGAATTCTTGCTTTTGTTCCTTGATATCCTTCAGAATTTCCTTTTGTTCCTGCATCATCTGACGTTGCTCCAATTTATGTTTCTCCAATGTTTTTCTAAGTTGTTCATGTCGTTCTACAGCTCTAGCATTAGCCATATCTCCATCAGCTGCCAACTCTGACTCTTCCTTTTTTATTGCATCCAAAACGAGATTATCATTCTTCTGTAAGTCCAACGATTGCTCCTTTTCCTCGATTATCTTTATTTTTTCTTCCGCTTTCAAAGTAACAGGTTTATCAATTTTAGCATTATCAATATTTATTGCAACTTGTACTTGTGCATTTAAATTTTCATTTTTGATTGTTTCATCTATATTTTTTATTTCTGGCACAAGAGAGCCTACTATTATTTTATCAGACTTTTCAACATTTGGCTTTTCGCTGATAATCATACGTTCAACAGGTATTGGTGGTTCTTGTCGAACGTCTTCCACTTTCAGATCTAATGTTTTATCGATAACATTTATGTCAGGTAGTTGATTAATTTTGTCTGTAATATAACATAAAATTAAGAAAGTAATATAAAATGAATATAACAATAAAAATGATAGATAAATTTAAATAATAATTTGTACCTTTCGCTCTGGGAATAAGTTCCAGACTATTGGGAATGTCGGGAACGATATGTAAATCATCTTTAATTATCTCTAATGGTAAATTATTGATTTGAACGAGCGGCTTATTAGTCATCGCTAACTTTATGTTTGTAGACTTCTCTATAGCATATAAATTGGCGTATGTACCGAGGATCATGATCCAAACACCGACGATTAAAATGCACTAGATATAAAATATATATTATATAAAAAGTTAAAAGAAAAAAATCGTGAAACTGAGGTTTTTACAGGAAAGGACTTTACCTGTGCTATAAGCTTTTCATTAGTATTTTTGCTGCTTATAGAGATAAAAAATACTGTTGGGAATATTAAACAAATCATCACACCAATCGTTGATCCCACAATACCAAGAACAAATTCTATGTTTGGCACTAAAATACCAACGATCAGGGAAATGCTAACTATCACGATTGTGAGGCATCGAAATCTGAACTCCGATAGATAATTGACAGACGGTTCGTGAGTGTACACCTAATATAGCAGTAAAACGTAAATTAGGAATTTTAGCAATATACTTAGATTTATATTTGCCTCTAAATTTATTTGCAATATATATACATACCCGGCGAAATAAGAGAGAATTCAAGCTCGCACGACATGGAAATATGACTAGAGGAAAACTGAATGCAACCGAAAACACGAACCCCAGTTTAATCAATTCTGATGTAATGCTAGGTTCGAAACTCAATAAAATATTTCCTGCAAAATGTAACAATAAAGGATAGTAAAGTATTAATTTGACAAGAGATCTATTCTTTTCAGCTAAACAATGCTTCTTACATTTCTTGCATTTATTTTTCCTTTCTTTTTCTTCAAGTTAGAAAAATAACCAAGAAAGATAAACGATTTAAGAAGTTTAGCTGAAAAGAATAGTCCAAATAATTATAAGCTGTATATTATACAGTTCTGTTGAATTACCTGTGAACGGTTGGGTACAGAATGCAATGTAACCAAACAAGCCAACACACATATAGACAAGTGTACATATATTTAAAGCTCCTCTTACAACGTCATTCATTTTCTCTAAGGATACATTTGGAATGGTTTCGTATATTTCAAACAACTGCGTTTGACAGAAAAGAGCCATAGAAAATATCGGCAGACATTGAAGGATGCCGGCCGGTCTCCAATAATTAACATTGTTAAACCAATCTCCCATAAAAATATGTAGGGTTGATTCGCCCATAATCTATCAATTAGAAAAGAAAGTATATTAATTAGTGCATATAATATATATCTTTATATATATTAAATCCGGTCACTTCCATTAACTACTTCCATTACTACACTAAATTAGTGCATACTAAAAGCTGCTATATGTGAAATTATTATAGTAAAAGTAAATGTTAACGCATAATAAATATTTTAAACGATTAAATAGTCAATAATAATATCGTCATATTATTAACAAAATATATTTAATTATTCCAAAATTAAAATCGATTATAGTCATGTATAAAAATGTTTAGACACTCCATTAATTAGCGTTTTTTAAATTTCTTAATCAGCATTTTAATAATTTCTTGAAATTAGTTGAAATGTATATTATTTTAAATTTATTGCATAATTATATTAAATGACATGCTAGTATGCCATGGTTTAAAAAAAGTATGATCAATGTCATATAGATTGGCCTTTACTAATTAGATACAACATTTATAAGTTTTTACTTAACAGAAAAAGATCCGTAATTGAAACTATTCTTCAAAACAAGACTTATAAATTCTGATTATAGAAGAATAGGGACAAATATCAAAATTAACTTGCAGAATTAAATTAAGTAATTTCTACACAATTCTTTTCGATAAACTTTATTAATTTTTTGCAAGTGAATTTTGATATTTGTCCTTATTCTTCCATAATCGCAATTTATAAGTCTTATTTTGGCATACTAGCATGTCATTTAATACAATTACACAATAAATAAAAAAAATATGTATCTTAAATAATTTCAAGATAGAATATATATGTATTAAAATAAACACGATAATTGTCGTGTTTATTTTAATCTATGTACTAAGACTTATAGTTTGTAAAAGTGCTAATAATTTTAGACATAGCCATACTATGTTACTGCTTTTAGATATTTTGTATAAAGTAACTTTAATATTCACTAATGAAACTAGTGCAGTGCGAGTGACTGAATTCATTAAATGAACATGATTTATATTAGCTAAGATATGGAATAAATTGTAGTTTATGCATTATACCTTTAGTACAAGACAGAGATAAAAGACAATGGTAGCAGTGCAAATACTAGACAGACTGTCAATGTTTCGAAGCAATCCCAAGGGTAAAACTATGAAGAGTCCAGTGAAAATTAGCAAACTAGTGCGAATGTCCGCCGGATTTTTGCTCATCATCTTGCAGATTATTTGCGGTCCCAGATCACCAACAACGACAAAGTAGGCAATACAAGTACCTAGCATAAAACCAATAATAAACAATTCTGCCAGGAACTTTCCCATGTAGCCAAACGCATGGAAAGCGAGTAGCTCAAAGTTGCGTCTTCTCGATATTACAGCTGACTTGACAAGGAAATAACAGGCCAATCGAGACAAAGTGCTGCATAGAAGCAGCACCAGAACAGCCAGTACTATACCACATTGCTTAAAGCAGAAGGGCATCGCCAGAACGCTCACACCTATGATGCTATTTGCGAGGGTCATCACATGCGACATTTGGGAAATCATTTTGAGGATCATTTGGGAAATCTGGCCTGACTGTTATCTGCGTTGTGATTTGTCCTTATCTGACGCAGTACGACACACAGGCCTCTTTGAGTTTCACATCTCATTGAACCTCTGCAATCAGAAATTACCTGTTAATAAAAAATAAAGTTGCTCGATATTAATCCTCTGGAGCTGATGTGAAAATACATAACACATGATGTTTTTCAATAAGAAACATGATGTAACACAGATCATTTCATCTTTGTATACAATATAAACAACAAGAATGTTATAATTCACTGTAGATCAGAAATATAGATAACAGGATGCGTTCCATTTAATGAAACAAGTCAACACAAACGTTGTTCTATTTTTTTTAGCATTCTTATGAATCACAAAGAAGGAAGCTTATGTCGATTTCAAAAAATCAAATAGTAAAAATTTATAAGTATAAATAAAAGTAAATATTAAGTTTAATTTAATAAGAATAATCCAAATTTATAACTGTAACAAAGACTGACAAAGAGATTTATAATTGTATAGATTCAATAGACTCACTGTCAACTCTGGAGAGATCTAGGATCTAATTGAGCGAGTCCAACAGATCCACGTCAGCTCCAGAAAGTTATCAAAACAAATGTCTTACTAATAGAAAACATTGTTGTTCTTTAGCGCGCAAAATGAATTTCACATGCGAGTAACTGCGCGACATTAATCAGTTTTCCTTCCAATTCCAATGTGGATGACGAGGTTAAACTGGTCGATACAGTTGTTACACACGAAGGATTATTTTGCGCTGGTCGCGCAAAAATCCTGTTCATTTTTCTGCTATTACATTATACGTCACACATTAGTGACAAACCGGATTTAACAACAGGGAAATCAAGACGCCGCGGTTTCTTAGGACTATCACCAGTAACACCATTAGGATCATTAGATACCACCAACTTGGATGCATTGAATGTCGTCATTCGACTTCGACATGAAATTACGATACACACACAGAACATATACTAAGAATACGCACAACACATGACTCGCATGTGAGCGTAATATTTATTAGGAAAGGAGGATATTTAATCCTGAATTTATTTTTTTTATTAATTCTTGGTGAAAGTTCACCCACATAATTGAGAATCTTTTTACACTTTTTCTACTTTGTACGGTGAGAAAGGAGAGGGGGAGGGCGGGGGATTGTAAAATGTTATAACTAAATCAACACTATTTTAATGAACTATGTTAAACATATTAAATGTTATTTTAAGCTATCAACATTTTAATAATAAAAATTGCACTTAAAAAGAGCGCTTGAATAAAGATTCATTTACAATAACATTTCAGTATTAATTATATAAAACAGATTATATAATTTGTATTCATAATTATTCTTGAAAATTTGGTAAAAAGAATTTTCATGTTTCAATATTTTTAAGAATTGTTACATTTTAAATTTATGAAAATTTCTGAAGAAAATATCTAAAATTTTTTTAAATTAAAATCTATATAAACTTTCTTCAAAAATTTGAAATGAGTAATCTTACAATATTTCAAAATTTACATATACATATATGAAGAATTTTTCAGAAGAGATGTAGACTTTCTCATTTATAAAATATTCGAATTTGAATAAAAAAAAAAATCTGAGAAATTTTTCTAATAAAATCATGAAGTTATACAGAAATTCTAAAAAAAATTGTACGAAAATTCTAACGAAAATTTTCATCAAAGAAGAGTTTAATAGAATTTTAGGCGGCTCAGGGTTCTTCAACGTACGTTCTTTCTAGGTCTTTCCAAGAACATTCAATCCCCAGAACTACATATATAGATTTCTTTATTTTTTTATTATAAATATTTAAAAACGTCCATATAATACTCTTATACGTGGACATAAATATCTAATACTTGATCTATATCTCGAATTGACTTACACGAGACATAACGCCATTATCTTTTTGAATTTGCCTTTATATATTGTAATATATGTAATGTGATGTCAAGCAATCGCATATTAGAGATTATTATAAGTAAAATCAGTCGCTAATCTAACTGATCAAATACTCTAATCTCACAAAAAAAAAGAAGATAAATTTTATGTACATACGATCGTATTGCTCTTGCACAAAAATTTGGAAATATGTAAGAATGTAGTTTGAAGACAGAATTTATAATAACTTTTCTGTTGCACTAAGATCGACCATAGGCTCGATCTTTGGAATGACATCGCGGTCTTCAATTCTTGTAGAGATCAATCCGGATGTCATGGAATAATTTATATATTTTTTATATATTTATATATAAATTAAGTTAGATCTTGCCTAGTATACATTTAAGATATTACAATTACAATTGAAATTGATTACGTAATTCCTTAACTGCCCTAGCTTCACCGCACTTTCCGATCTCATTTTGTTTTTCGCTTGTGTATACATTACTCAAAAATATAAGAAATATATCTACATTCCTTTCTTAGAATCGTATTCATAGTCGTGATTCAACCTGAGATCCGATTTGAGCTAGGTTCAAATCAGTCTTCTTAAAAATGCTTTTTAAACGCGTTTTATAAATTCAATTGGCTTAAACTTTGGTTCAAACCTAGCTCGCCTAAAATGAAGATCAATCATGGATCGATCTACAACTATGAATACGAGTTTAGATACCTCTCTAGTTTATTTAGTCTCAGAATATGAAAATTAACTTATGACAAATTCTTCCTAGAAAATTCAACACAATGAAATAAATGTAAACTTTTAATTCTATCAAGTTACCAATATTTCTTATATCTTTCACGCTTTCTCAAATGTGTAACAAGTTAACAATATTCACTACAATTCGTCAAATAAAACTAGAGGGGTAGCCAAAGGAATATTTGCGAATTTTTTCGAGTAATGTAAGACGTATTTTACAATTTTATAAAGAACATTATTATGATTATAATATTGTTATTGCATGCAAGGATTAATATCCTTCAAGATTTATTTGCGTATTATATACAAGAATAGGAAGCAAACAAACTTATCAACACATGATTTTTAAGAACAGTTGATTAAAGGATAGTTTTATTCCTTCCTCAGTATAAACTGTATAGTGTGGTCTTTATCGAGAAATTAATCAATTATGAATGGATAAGAAGACGTACGAAATTATATCAATCGTATTACAAAATACATATACGTTTATGTATTTTATACATAAGTTTGATTGCAGCACATTCAGGCTGTATAATGTAATCTTGTTACATCGTAATCGTGTTAAATCGATCGTCAATATTTTATGACTTAATCATGGAATATTTCTGTATTTCTGTAAATTTCTTGGAGTATTTATAAAATCTTGAAAAGTCACGATCTATTCATAATCTCTCATAGAAAAATTAAGTTATAAGTTGAAGTAACACGCTATAATGATTATGCATAAAAAGAATCGTTGGTCAGATTATAAAATTATGACGAATCGATCAAAACGCTATTTCGTTGATATATTTTTAATCATCTTTGTGCGGTAGTTCCAAAACACCTTCCAAAAACACATTTCAGAACACTCAGAAATACACTTCAAAAACTCTTAACGGTCTATGGTTAAAATTGCAGGATGCAGGATATATTATAAGCTATGTACACGCTCATACGTGTTAATTTCAATGAGAATGACGTTTCACGAATGAATCCAATATTTCTAGACGTCTAAACATTTTCAAGATTTTTGATAAAAACATAATGATCTCGTATTATAGGGCGCGCGCGAGGTAGAGGCAGCAGATAACACATTCATGCATGGTATGCTGCCATTATTTAAGTTATTTAAACTTATTTGTTACTTAATTTAAATAAGAGTTTCTCCATTTTCTCAGATGCTCCGGGGCAACTATCTATCAAGGATTCGCCCCTCCGTCTTTTTTAGTCTCCTCATTCGTGGGGTTTACTTTATCGTCCTTCTCATTTTCTAAGTAAAAAAAATTCAAATAATTATTACATTTTTCCCCTAATATTAACTGCAAATGTGATACAAAAAGAAATGTTTATATTTACGATTTAATACCTTTTGATTCTGCTTTTATATCTTCATCTTTCTTTAAGTCGGTATCCATGGCTTCTTGACCTTTTTCCAAACGGGGTCGCTTCCTAGATCCCTAGATTAACATGAGAATAAAATAAGAATATTTTTACATCCGTATTTTTCTAAATCTGTAGAATTATGCATTATCAGAGCCAACGAAATAAATCTTTCATATGTATGAAGTGGTCAATGTACGGGGGGATTTAGTTAAAGTTAAATTTAAAAAATGATAAATTTTTTATATATTACATATATAATAATAAATAAATAAAAAGTAAATAAAGTACACATATGTATTTGGTTTCTTTCAATTATTTATTTATTGCAAATGGAACTCATCGAATATTATTTTTTATTTAAGAATTTATTTATAAGCTTTTCTAAATCTATCATTTCAATTTCTCCTCTTCTTTAAAAAAATTAATTATGGTTGTTCAAACTATTTCGGAGCATTGTATTCACGTATACGTCTGTCTCCACATCAAATGTGGTCCTTGTCATATTTGAGTGATCGTCCAGAGAAAAGGAGATTCCGCCAAGATCCAATCAGAGCGCGCAGCATTGTTCATTGAGATATCGTCAATAAAAAAAATCCAATAAATTACTCATTAAAAATTTAGCTTAGATGTAGCTCAATGTATGTGGAAATTCAACACATGCCAAATTCACATGTGTAGAGTGAATGAACTCACCACTCCACACACAGATCGCTGGCTCTGTGCATTATAACCATTACATTTTAGTAGAATAAAGATGATACCTTGTACGATCTATTATCTCTTCGTCCGCCTTCGCCTTCGTCTTCACTATCACTATATTCGTTTTCATGTTGCATTCTTTTATCTAGGTCGCGTTGGGGCAATCTATCGTCTGGATTTGTCTTCTCTTCAGCTTCCGAGTCCTCAATAACTGCACCATCCTCTGGTATTGCCTGGACTTGTACGCCAGGCGCGTGAGGTAGCATTCTTAAATTTTCAAACAACCTCGTTCTATAAATAAATGCAACGATGAATTAACTTGCTATAATCAAATCTATATCAAACTAAACATAATATTGCGAGAATGCTTACTTTATTTTATCTAGATATTCCGGAGTGTTTTGGTTCGCCATGTTTGATGGACTAATATGTAATTTGAAGTCTGGGCCAAAATATTCAAAATAATCATTATACGGAAGCTCATTAGCGATCTCGCAGCCGAGAGCAACCGACGTTTCGTACGTCCAACATCTGGACACATTTCTGATGGTGTAACCACCACCTCCAACCATCAAGAAAGGCAAATTATATTTTTTCACAAACTCTACGCATTTACCGTGGCCTCTTACAGTTAAATTAAAACATCCCAGTCGATCACCTACAATTAGTATTTATATGAAAAGTTTTGTAATTTCATATTGTGATAATAACTACTTTTTAAAGTCTTACCAGTCAATGAATCAGCCCCACATTGTAGAACAACAGCAGAGGGTTGAAATGTTTCCATTACTTTTGAGATGATAGGGACAAAGATCGATTCATAACTATCGTCGTCCATGCCATCTCTCAAAGGTATATTAACTGCATAATATTTTCCCTGTTAATAATAAGAAATAACCATGTACATTTAATGATTTATTATTTTAGATGCATTGTGTGAATAAAAAGGTAATTTTTTTTTACCTTGCCTGCCCCAATATCACGAAGGTCTCCTGTTCCAGGAAAATATTCGCCATACTTGTGGAATGAAACTGTCATTACTCTATCCGTTGTATAAAAAGCTTCTTCTACACCGTCGCCATGATGAACATCAATATCGATATACAAAACTCTCTGATGATACTTCAGCAATTCCAATATTCCAAGCACAATGTCATTTACATAACAAAAGCCCGAAGCTTCGCTCTTTTTTGCGTGATGTAAACCGCCGCCCCAATTAATGCAGATTTCAGACGCTTGCTTATTAAGCTTTACAGCAGCGGCTACAGATCCGCCGGCTGATAATTGACAAAACTCATACAAACCATCGAAAACGGGGCAGTCTTCTCCCACATTAACTAATGCAGAAAGAAAGAAGTGCAATAAATGCTTTCGAATTCAATATTATAATTTATCTAATATAATATCTTACATCGTTGCATTTGCTTATTATACTCCGACATATTATCTGGCCTTATAGATCTCAGAAATCTAATATACTCGTCACTATGAAATTTCGTCATCTCGTCTGCCGTAGCTTTATGAGGCCGCTAAAACAACAATAAAGTATAATTAAATTATGATATTTTATTCAACATAATAAAATATACAGTGACTGTCAAAAATTTCCAGTCAACATAATTTGTCGCTTTGTTTTTCAGTTTATTATAAATTAATAAAATTCTTGTATCAATAAACTTAAGAACATATTTTAATTAAATATTAAAATATATTAAATACTTGTATACTAGATCTTTATTTATAAAGAGATCTTTATCTGAGAAATACAATAAAATTACTCTTGGCTGGAAACTTTTGGCAACCACACTAGCTGTGCTTTTTGTAAGATTAAAAATCTGAAAACAAACACTTACATATATTTCCATTTTCCTATAAAGTCCATAGTTCAAAAGTAAATTATGCGTCATCCTTATACGATGTGGCTTCATAGGATGTCCTTGGCCATAATAGTAATTTCCAATATCACCTAGACATATTAAAGAATTGTGCATAAATGAACCAATGTGATATTCAAAACATGAAATATTCGGCTATTATAAGATGTTATTTTAAAAGATAAACTGTGTAAAAATTTCAGCGATTAACAAGGCTATTTGTGTGACATTGTCTACTTTCTATGGAACTAGTATAAAACTAGAATAAAGTGTAAAATTTTTATGAACTTATAGAACTAAAGTGAAATAGGTATGTTTGATATTTGACTAAAGCGAGAAAGAAAATTCTAATGTATAGCATAGTCTACTGCAGCAATAAAAAAAAATAGATCCATCAAGCAACGCAAGTTGGCTGACGAGCTACGATGTGTCGGAGCACATCTGAGAATCTCTCACGTTAATCCTACAAAAACAGTATCAGCTATCGCACCGTTCGCCGAAATATCATTTTCAGAGAGAAATCTCTTCGGCAAGCGTGAATTACATACGAGAAATGATTTCTTGCGGTTCGTATTAGTCAATAATCACATAAAATCGCACTATGTTTCTCATAACCTAACCTACTGTTATCCGAGGTTCAGACTACTAATTTCTTTTTCGCTTTTTTCGTGATAAAACCCTTGTCTCGTGACTAAGAAGAGTTACAGTTCGAAGCATAATGTGAATAATTATCGCCACATATGGTAATATATATTAAAAAATTCGTGACTTGTGAAACGTCCAAGTTTTATTGTCCAATTCCTACAAAAAGTCGATTAGGCGATATATTGAATTAAATTCTTCAATTATCAGCCGTAGTCGTCAGGGGTAGATTATAAAATTGTTATTTGTAGTAAGAGATATTGATTCGATAACGTCAAAGGTACTTCAGTATACGGTGACTGTACATATATATAGCAATGGCCGACACTCTTGCCCAAGCTTGCCTACGATCGTACGTAGCCGCGGCTGAGAATCTGTCGTCTTAACGTTACAAAAATCGTATTATCTACTTCGGAAAGCATGAAAATTATGATATAACACGTTACGAAGATCGTGCTTCGACAGATTTGTTGCTGACAAGTCGTGAATGGGGCAAAACGTTAACGGATACCGAATTAGAAAACGCGAAATAGAGGCGGTAAGCGCGAACGGCGCAAACACATTTTACAAGCTTCCCCCCACGCGTGTATGTGTGCATGCGGCGCTTTTCGCGGGATCACAAAGTGCGATGGATTTTCTTCAGTAACTTACTGTCGTAATAGTAGCAGACACGTTTCCTGCTATGCGGCTGCATAGACATTTTTACTGGATCCATTTCGATAAAATTGACAAAATGTTGGGGCACGGAATTAAATGAGGACCGCGGAGTGTCGCTGCTCTCACCAACAGACACAGCGTCGCTACACCAGCTACAACGACTGCATGCGCATGCGTCGGAATACTCGTCGTATACGAGTTACAAGCTTGGCACAAAGATAGCGCTGCGGCGCGATGCTACATCTTTTCCATAGACGTCGCGCTAACAAGATTGGAAATCAACAGTCGATTGTGTATTTTGAATAAATTGAAAATTACAAAAGTGAATAAATTTATTAGATGTTGACCAATGAAATTGTAAGTGTTCTAAAGAATTTGCTCACTTTTATAATTTTTATCTTATTTCAAGATAATACATCGACTCTGAGCTACTAACCAATTTTTTGTTTAATTATGCCAATGCATGATGAATATGATTTTTTAAAATTGTTAATAATAGATACATTCATATTAACACTTATGATACTATACTTATTTAATATTCGATAGAAAGCCTGTATAAAATAATGCTTACAGCATAAAAACGAAATGTACATAACGTAATTTTGTATGTGTAGCTTCTTATACAGTTCTTTTTTATTTTTGTATATATTTTTTCTTTATCTTCAGATATTATACAGTTATTTCATTGGAAATGAAGACTATGAAGACCATGGTAGAAGGAACTCCACCATTATGAGGAATTCTAGAATTCTATAAACATATATAAAATGAAATAAATACAAAAATAAAAAAGAAATAGCTCAATTACTAGTATTAGTAACATTATTTATTTTTATTAGTAGTAAGTATAGTAATAAATCAATAGACTCTTTAAATCAGATAGATTACACAAAGCTATTTCAAATAATTCATTTATCCAAATTAAATGTATTAAATATCTGTAATATAATGTTATATATACTTTAGATTTTTAGTAGTTAGCGAATTTTCTAACATATTCATAATATGTATATACTTTGAATGATGAAAGTATCATTTTATTCACTCTTTTTTGCACAAATCAGCTAATGTTAATGCTTAACGTTTCATTAAAAATTCACAATCCTCGTAATAATAAAAATCTGACAAAGACAGAAACAAATTAACTTTTAATACATTAACTATAAAATTATTTAAAGACATGAGAGAGATATATAGCACAGAGAATGAAGGATTTAAAAAATGTTATAAAAAAATATATTTAAAAAAATACAAAATACATTTCTATACATATAATTATTTGTGGGTTTGTCATTATTAGCTCTTCGAATACACTACGGAACTCTTCAGAATAACATCTTCCATTGCGCATCTGATTTTAATAAACGCTCTTTTGAATTCCAAACCACATCCTTTAGACAATCGGAAATCGACTAATATATTTCCGTCCATTTCCATAAAATTCACTTTGAAAACTAGAGACATTTTACGCCGATCTACA
The DNA here is from genome assembly GCF_001594115.1 of Trachymyrmex septentrionalis. Lineage (NCBI taxonomy): Eukaryota > Metazoa > Arthropoda > Insecta > Hymenoptera > Formicidae > Trachymyrmex > Trachymyrmex septentrionalis. The sequence goes on along the minus strand of NW_017304461.1, from coordinate 1,153,569 downwards.
GTCGATATCGTTACCTGTAAACATACAACATTATCATCTAATATTCTTTTAAATTTATTTCTGTATTATATAATGTCTTACCACGCCAGATTCATTATTGCGATAAGCGTAATTCTCTTTCTCACAATACTTTATTAGCCTCTTTACAATTTCTTTGCATTCTGTTTTAACAAAGAATCTAGTCATTCGGCGAACTAATCTTTGGAAGGGGTTTTGCTGCAAGCAGAACATAAAATTATTTGATATTATGTAAGAAATATTTTCTCAATGTAACGATAAATTAATTCAAAGTCCATTTAGTAAAGATCTTACCTGACTGGGTTGTGTAAATTGTAACTGTGTACCCAATAAAAGATCTTCTACGTGAGCGGGTTGAGAAAATGAAAACGTTGGACGTCTGTCCAAATTGAATTGAATTGTATCATTACTTTCCATCCCGGGGAATTCGGGTTGGGACAAACAAACATTTCTTAGATTTTCATCCTCTATTCGATAATTACGTCCGTCTACTTCGTCACCTGTAAATTATAAATACTTCATTCGTATCTATATTTTATATGCAAAACATAATATTATTGAAATACAAAACTTTGCACAAAAAATATAGTCTACTTATCACATTCAACCAATTATTACAATGTTATTCTACATAACTCAGTTGAAATTTGTGTTATCTTAGAAGTATATGCCAATGCTCTCTGCTTTGGTAATCTAGCTTTATGATACTTAAATTAAACTCATAGAGCTGTATTACCAAAGAAAAGGCAAGAGCTCTGCTGACTACAAAATATATGTTGTTAAATATAATGCTTGCTAATCCTAATTAATATTAATAAAGCACTCACGTAAAAAAGCAATAAGAATTCGTTGTATGCAGTATCCACTAAATTAGGTACCGAGTTCCTTTGAGTAATTTTATTAATACTCAGAGTCACTCAGTACCTGACTAAGTAAACACTATCCAGGTGCCTCCAATGTTAATCTTCCAGGGATATTAATTTTAAAAAATGCAGGATACCTATGCTAGATATTGAACCTATTTTTCTAACAGTACCGATCCAGAATGCAGTTTTACCTTTGGCAAAACTCGTGACAAACCACCTGTGTTGCTTAATGTCCGACATTTTGTATCTTGTCGATGACGAGTCCATAAGGATCTTTCTTATTAATGATAACGATGAATTGTCAAGTTTTTTCCACGGTGTAAGAGACATATATTTTCCGTTTTTCCATGTAATATATTCAGGACACTCTGCCAAGGGTTGGTCCCATGGCAGTTCTATATTTCAGATATGGACCAGTTAAAAACTAAGGAATGTAAGTTAAGTATTAGATATTCAATAAATTTCAAATCAAAGGCACATTGGCGTGAATGTTATGAAATTTCTTTGCAGTTTTCAACTGACAATCACAAGCTTCACAATGTGGAGCAAAATTAATAAATTAACTTAATATATTTATTTGTAAGATTAACATGAAGATTACCAAAGATAAATGAAGTAATAATTTTTTAATATTTCATGTATGCAATTTTACCTCCAGCCAACAAAGCCACGAGGATAATTCCACAAGACCATATGTCTGCAGGTTCTGCGTGATACGCTCTTACCAGCACCTCAGGTGCAACATAAGGTAGAGTACCACATTTTTTTTCCAAAAGACGTTCTTTACCTTGCATACGGTATATCGTCGCTAATCCAAAGTCACTTATCTTTAAATTATCATTATTATCTAAAAGTAAATTCTCTGGTTTGAGATCTCTATGCGCAACTCCGCGACTATGTAGATACTCTACACCAGAAATTAATTGTCTAAAATACTTCTGAGCTCCCCACATCGGCATACCGACATCAGGTTCTATAATGAAATTTAGTATTTATTTTTTATAATTTTCTTAAACCATGATTAAAATTAGAAACTGGGATTGAGATTAGAAAGGAATTCAACCAATAAAAAGAGAAAACCTCAAATTTTGATCAGTTAAATTCCAATCTAATCTCAATCTCTGATTTAATCACGACTGTTCTACTAGATTAAGATTGGATTGGAATTTGACCAATCAAAGCAAAGTTTATCTTATTGGCTTTCTTCTTCTAATTGTGTAAATTCTAATTCAATCTAATCTCTATATATTTCAGTATTATTTTACAAGATATTATTTTATAAAGTATTCTTATATTATATATATATTTTACAATATTGTATTATTTTACTCCAGTTGTGTGTATCTTACCAATTCTATCAAATAACTCTCCACCTGAGGCATATTCCAGAAATATATATTCCATATTAGACTCGCTACGTTTTCCAAAATATTGTATGATATTAGAGTTTGACAACATACGATGAATAGCAGTTTCCTTGCGAACTGTTTGTCTCGCATCCGGATGTTTCTCAATGTCAATCATTTTCATAGCAACAGCTTCGCCTGTAGATTTATTTACAACTAGTTTAACCCTGTACAAAAAATATCAAATTATAAAATCCCAACAACATATTAAATGTTAAACTATTTTCTGTAATTGTTCTACTTTTTTCCAAATATAAAAAAAGAATTTGTTTATAAAAAATTATGAATGGAAGTGGTATGATATATTAAAAAAAAATTCTACTAGAAACTAATTGATGTCTACTTCTACCAATGCAGATTAGCTTTAATCTTAATTTAATTTATTCTTTACCTTTTTTTAATTTTCTCAAAATTAAATTAAAGAGATTAAAATTAATCAATATAAATTAACTTTAATCGCGGTTTAATTTGCTCTTCATTTTTTTCTAAAGTTTAAAACTAAAAAAAAAGAATAAAAATTAAGTTAAACAAAAATTAAAATTAATTTACCAATGTAGATTAACTTTAATCTTGGCTTAATTTATTTTGTATCCTATTCTTAGAATTAGTAAAAATAAATTACATAGAGATTAAAATTTTAAATTATTTAGTAGAAACGGACACAAATCTCTCAACAACGTGCTCCGAACAATAGGAACAATGGACCTCGAAAATCACAACCGAATATCTGCCGTGGGAGAATGCGGAAGCGCGTAGATCGTTGCTTAACAAAGGTTTAACAAAGAACGAAAAAAAATGGAAAGACGTACTCGCCATAGGCACCCTCGCCCAGGATATGACCCAGGAACCAGCCATCCACGAACTCCGTCATTTCGGCATGCCTCTGTTCAGACGCGACGGAATATTCTCGACGCCTTATCGCGCGTTCTGGAAGCAGCTAACGTTATTTCAACACGTTAACGACGACGAAAGGAAAGGGATCCCGGACAATCTCCGAGTCCTAGAGCAGAACGTCCGAGCGCGGGTGATTTCGCGTTTCGGTGATTCGAGGATACTTACAGATACTTACACGCGAGCCGATCCGGCCGATAATATTTTCAAGCACGTGGTTACGGTGGGTTACATGGAGGAAGCCCGTCGCGCCACTCTCTTTCTCTCTCTGTCTTTTTCTCTTTCAACGAAAGCCGGTACGCGCGAAAAGTATCATCGATATTACGAGTTAATGCGAAACTTACGATGATTATCCGAGTGATACGATGAGACAATGCGTGATACGTTTAATGATGGGATCGCGCGAACGAGATGTACAAGATCGCCATCCGATGTAGCTCCTCCGAGGACCCACGAAAATTTACGCGACCACGGACGACGCGAGAGAGAAAACCAAGGGAAGAAAGAGGGAGAAAGAATGATTGGAAATGCGCATGCTCACAATGCATTAAACTTGCTTCACAGTTAAGCCCGATTCTCATACAGATGCTTTTGATAACCACCAAGCATGATTGGTGGAAAATGAGTGATGGAAGTAAATTTTATTGGTTTTTCGTCAATCAACATTCGATGTAGAGCACCGATGTCTGCATGAGGATTTGGGCTAAAGATGCCTTTTCATATTGAAGCTCGACGTTCATTTTTAGCATCAAAACAAAGGGTAAACGCGATGCTGCAAATGCTTTAAAGCGTTTTTTAATTGATTAGTTTGTAAAATTCTTTCTTCTAATTGGTCTATCAAATGCTTCAAAGCATTTGTAGTGAGACTTTGATCACTGCCAAAGTACGTGATAACAAATGGCTGCGTTCAGCGGAGAAAGCAGCTTTATAACTGTTATAAAATTCTTGAATATGATTGGTTTATACATTTAGATCTAATAAGGAAGTAAGAGCAAGACCAAATAAAGAATTTTATAACAGTTGCAAAGCTACTTTCTCTGCTGAACGCAGCTAATAAAAAAATCAAGCTTCAATTTTGATCAAATGACTTGTGTTGACGCTAAAAATGAGCATCAAACAACGACATGAAAAGAGATCTTAAAGCCAGCTGGCAGCGTCGCAAGCGTTGTAATCAAATCAGAGTCAAGCTAGTTTAAGATGTTGATTGGATTGCGACACGCTTGTATCACGTGATCTGTTTTGATGTTAAATCCGGATCTATAATAGGTATTTTGATCCTTAAGCTTAAGAAATTGATCAATTATTGGTCGAATACAAGGAAAATAATTGATTCGTTCTTCTCTTATGACTTAAAAATCTATTGTAGATCCGGACTAATCAATTAAATAATGTGACTTTAGCGTTTATCGTATTTGGATACACTGTATTGTAAAAATTCTATTTTCATTTAAATGGAATTTATTATTTATTAATTATTTATTATTTATTTATTAAAAAAAAAGAAAATTATTAAGGAGTCTTTGTGAATCAACTTATGTTTATTTACTTTTTATTTGGAATTTTGTCCAGCTTTTCGGGATTTGACTTCACCTGAGTCTGTTCTTTTTAACTGCATTCTCGTACAGTTTAGCTCTTCTTCTGCAGCTAAAAGGAACAGACCATCGACTCTGAATCGGGTCGAGTTAGCAATTTAAACACCTTATTTGTCATTGAAATGGCCTATTTGAATTGATTTGAATGACTTGTGAAAATGTATAAAATATATACCTTTATGTTATTTTGTGTGTAATAAATTTTAAGCGAGAGAGAGAGAGAGAGAGAGAGAGAGAGAGAAAGAGAGGGCGAGAGGGAGAGAGAGAGGAATGGTGAGAGGAAGCTTTCACAATTTTTTCTAATCCCTCCCAGTTAAATTACATGGAATTTCGAACTTGACGTAAGCGAAAGGGATTAAGGAAAGCAGGAAAATATGGAAAAGGAATGGACTGGAGCATTGAAGTGCATTGAAGTCAGTGAAATTGAAGAAAGAGAGAGAATAAGAGAGAAAGAGAGAAGAGATTCTTGTAAAAAAGAGAGAGAAAGAGGGATCACTGACGTACGAATAAAGCGGCGCCATCGGGGAACCAGATTCCTGTATTGCAATCCTACATTGTAAAAAAAATTTTTAGAAAATTGTTAAAAGTTTCTTTTTAATTATTTAGGATTTCGAAGAAATATAAAATTGACATATTCCAGTAATCAATCCTTATATCTAAATATTCTAAATCCGCTATTCATAGTTAGTCATCACGTATCCTCCGCTCCTGCTCTTCTGTTATCGTGCTTTTTCTCTCACGGTCGAGCAGAAGTGAGCGCGACGTGATAGGAGTCGTCGTCAGTCGTCGTCAACGTCGTCGTTGCGAGGGAGTATAGAGCCGAAAGAGAGAAAGAAAGAAAAGGAAAGCAAGAGAAAGAGCGCACGCGCGAGAACGAGCGAGCAAGCGAGAGAGGAAGATAGGTAACTGGAGAATAGCAAGAGAGAAAGAAAGAGAAAGTGAATGAGGGTGAGGGAAAGCGAGGTGTAAGATCTGCGGATGCGGGGTGCCTGCACCCGTGCGTGAATCACGCTTTTGAAACGCTCTCACTCTCTTTCTCTCTCTCTCTCTCTCTCTCTCTCTCTTTCTCTTTGCTCTCTTCCGTCGTCGTCCTCGAGTGCGCTCCGTGTGTGCTCGCTGCGACATTGACCCGTGTGTCGTGTCGTCGTCAGACGCCACCACTGACGGATAGCCAGGCCAGCAGCAGCATCAACAGCCACCCCGATCGAGGGAGAACTGAGGAGAACGGCAGGCTCCAAGCCAGCTAGACATAGCTGTTAGCCTCAGTTAGCCTAAGGCCAGTGGCGTCTCTCGGCGCCGATCGAGGAGAGCGACACCCACGAGGAAGCCACCAAGTCGCTCCGATCCTCGCTCCAAACCCCTCGATCGCCATGACTCGTCCCGTGCGGATTCCGCAGTCGGTACCCGGTGTTCTGTGATGAAGGCTGTCCTCGCGGCGCGGTGAGAGAACTTCTACCTGCAACTCTCTACCTGCCGGGGTGTGCCTTCCGAGGAATCTCGCGATCGTTACCGGGACTGGGCAGCGACGTCGTCGTTGTCGACGACAGGCCCGGAGAGGAGCCTCTTCCTCGAGAAGATAGCGGTGTCGAAAGTGAAAGTCCCAACGGAACGAGGGCGCAATTATATATAAGTATATTTATATAGACGTGCACGCGTTGACGAAACGCGGCTTCGATTAAAGGCACAGAGACGCAGCAACGGAAGATAGACTGGCAACAAAGGACCAGAAGCGGATACAACATGTCAGATGAGGAAGACAAACCCCCTGCACCCCCTGTTCGATTGACATCAAATAGGTACGTGTTATTATCTACCTAGTATGATCTGTGGCATCGCTGATTGATCTGTCAAAAGAGAATTGAATGCTGTAGAGTGTCAATCTCATTTCTATAAGATTTATATACTACTAAATTTATTTATATATTTATATTCATGTTTTATGCTCAAAAAAAGGTTATTCAGACAGCAATCGATTTCGCAGCGTAGTTGATGTGTCAAAATTATTACAGTATTTTATAAAATTCACAATAATTTACATAGATAATTAAAATAAATTTTTTTTTCTAGTATGTAATCCATAATTGTAAATAATAGTACAAGTTGTCATAACTTTTGTGTTTTCCGTAACAAAAGTGTGTATTCTCCAAAAATAGAGAGGCATTAAGCTATGGGTTGCTAAAAATACCTCTTGGTAGCTTTCTGTTGTGGGAGACCATCATTAAAGATGTCTAGACGTAATCCCGACGTTGTCCCCAAGATTTGAGAGACTGCAAGCTATCAGAACATCTAAATATATCTACATATCAAATTTACATGTACTCCATGGTACTTATGACAGCAAAAGTATTCTTAGTTCTTAATTTTATTTATTTCTTTATGAGTTTTATCATAGAATTTTGTGATATAAATCAGTTTTACAAGTTACAATAACAAGAGAAATTCTCTTTCTTTACAAGTTCCACCATAGAAATTTATGATATATAAGATAATTATAAATTATAATTAACAAGAAAAATATTTATTTCTGTATAATAAGATACAGTTATTTTTAATACAATTATGTTTAATTAAAAAATCATATAACATTGGTATATGCAAAGATTTGACAATATAATATAATTGTATATATAATCATATTACATTATGACTGTGATTAATCTGTTAATATCATTTGCATTTTTAGGGGGGAATCAGCGCCTAATCTACCGGTGGACATGCGTCCACTGCCTAAGGAGCCGGATTCTGACGAGCGCAAAAAGAAGACTCTGAAGAGTAAGATGAAGGTGAAGGAAAATAAAGACAAGCCCAACATCAGTTATCCCACGAACTTCGAGCACACCGTTCACGTCGGGTTCGATGCTGTGACCGGTGAATTTACGGTAGGTTTCTGCGACTTGCAATTTGCACAGTCACCTTTAAACACCTATTATCAAGTGCACTCGCTTAATGCTTCGCTGTTGTGTCATGGTACGGATCATCTATGGGAGAGACGATGGAAAACAATGAAAAAGTTTTTATGTTATCAAGTTCTTTATTATTATTTTATACAAATTTTACATTATTGTAGATTACTCTTGGCATCTTTCTGTATTAAATATTATAATTATTCTACATTTTTTCATGTGAGTGTGGTGTGTGTACACACACACACACACACACACACACACACACACACACACACACACACACACACACACACACACACACATATACACGTCATATAGATCTTCCGTGCCTGATCAAAATGAAATATAAGACACTGGTTCACATTGAACATTTCGAGTATTACGGTATTTTGGTAATTTATCCAACGCTTCTTATACCTTATTATTTCCACATGACTAAACTAACAAAACACGTATTTCTTTCCAAGCTGCCACTAAAAGTAAGTAAATTAATATGAATTATTTGCCTGTACTTTATGTTGTACATACATTTACACCACGTGGTTTGACACTTTCTTTTCGTTGCGGTTCTTATTGGATTTAGATGTTTATTTTTCACTTACGAGTATATCAAGTTTTGTCAATATATAGTTGCTTTTGTAGATTGATATAAGCTTTAGTCGACGTTGCATACAACAATATTCATTTCTTTCTTACAGAATGATTTTCGACATTGGATGGGAATTATATTTAGAAATTCTGTTTATAAATTATTTTAACTTAAAGTTCAAACACTGTGCATGTATATATATTAAGATAGTAATCTTAGAAAATTAAATAGTTTTGAATCTTTAAAATTTCATAGTCTTTTACATACACATGTACACATTCAAAGAGCTAATTAAAGTTTAAAATATTTTCAATTTCTTTTCATACAAAAATTAATAACTCACAGAAGGGAGTTGTATCAAATATTTTATAAGAATTCTAAACTAATTTTTTACGTAATTAAACAAATATGAATTTGTTTACAACATGATTGAAATTCCTTATTGTTAATATCTACAAATAACATGATACAGAAACGTTTCTCGACCTTTGTTTTCTACTCGTAATAGTTGCATGTTCGAAAATCAAATCTAGGATTAGTACATTAGATGTATTTTAATAAACTAGTATTATCTTGTCAAACTCACCGAATTACTTACCATCTGTCTATTTCATAGTAAATCATTATTTAACATGATAATCATTATTTAACAGTATATATGTTTGTTTCTTAGGGTATGCCGGAAGCGTGGGCGAGATTACTTATGTCCAGCAATATCAGCAAGCAGGAACAGAAGAAAAACCCACAAGCTGTATTGGATGTGTTAAATTGGTACGATAGTAGCAGTAAGGAAGCAAAAGGCTCTAAGTACATGACCACAACTAAAATGGTCGGAGTTGTTGGTAAGTTCTGATATTAATCACTTATAATTTATATTATAAAAATAATTTGATTTTAATGAAATTATAATAATTATCTTAATTAACGATAATAATTTTTCAGCTCCAATCGAAAGAGCGAGTAGTCCGCGAAGTATGGGAATGAGTATCGGCACAGGAGTGGGAAATATTCGCGGACAGGCGATGTCGCAGGCATCTGGTAGCTCCCATTCTCAGCATTCGTTAAGCAGGTGAGTCTTTTACGCGTTGCCCTTGTCCCATCGTCGCTTAAATATTTTCTGAGAAACGGCAACGTTATAGGGTGAGTAGCAGTAGTCCAAGTAGCACTCCAACGGACGCGTGTGCGACTAGCTCGGAGCAGGAGGATGAGCCGCCACCTCCGCCGATCTCCGCCCGACCAGAACGCACGAAATCGATCGTAAGTTTTTTTCTTCGAAGAAAGTCTCTTTCTTTTCTTTCACTTGAACGCGATTAAGAGATGCGCGTTTGATTAATTCGTTATTTGTGACATTTTACTATCTGGAACATTTTATTTTCATCATGCAGTACACCAAACCTATAGAAGAGGAACCACCGCCACCCTTAACGACGACGCTAGGCTCGCCACAACGAAATGGCATGCAGCAACAACAACACCAGTCGCAATTAGATAGAAATAAGAATCAAGCAACGCCGACGTCAACAACGACTGATCAGACGCGACCAGCACAAGGCGATAAAGCTAGAAAGAAGAAGATGTCAGACGATGAGATATTAGAGAAACTTAGAACAATCGTGAGCGTGGGAGATCCTAATAGAAAATATACGAAAATGGAAAAAATAGGACAAGGGTAAGCGGGCAACGACCAATAAATAATTTTTCGTATCGAATCTAAAACTGTACTGATCAGTACTAATTAATGATCATCTTGCAGTGCCTCGGGGACAGTGTACACAGCAATAGAAACGTCCACCGGCATGGAAGTTGCAATAAAACAAATGAATCTGTCGCAACAGCCAAAGAAAGAGCTTATAATAAACGAGATTTTAGTAATGCGGGAGAATAAGCATCCGAATGTTGTAAATTACTTGGATAGTTATTTAGTTGGGGAAGAACTGTGGGTAGTCATGGAATATTTACCAGGTGGTAGTTTAACGGATGTTGTGACTGAAACTTGTATGGACGAAGGCCAAATTGCCGCGGTGTGCAGAGAAGTACTACAGGCGCTTGAGTTCCTTCATTGTAATCAGGTTATACATAGGGACATCAAATCTGATAATATTCTGTTGGGTCTTGATGGTGGGGTAAAGTTAACGGACTTTGGCTTTTGTGCGCAAATATCACCGGAACAGAGCAAAAGAACGACGATGGTTGGCACGCCGTATTGGATGGCGCCGGAAGTAGTAACGCGAAAGCAATATGGACCTAAGGTAGATATATATATATATATATATATATATATATCGATTATTATTAATAAAAACAAAAAAAAATCTAGAATTTTGAGGAGATTCGCTTTTATTAAAAAGAAATTTGAACATTTCCGAAATCAAAGATTTTCACGGAATTTTTTCGGTACTCAGAGAAATTTCTGAAATTTTACTTATTCTAATTCCATCTGTTTCCGAAAATATTATTTTTAATAATGGAAAATGTTGATAATTAATAATAACTATAGCATGTGTATCCGCATATATTCACGCTTACATTTTTATGTGTAAGTTTTTATCTAAAAAATAAGTGTAACAGTAAAAGACACAGTACTCAACAGAATGGAGTAGCTCACTGATATTATATTGTAGTGAGAGTACTCTTTCTTAGACTATCTTATTTCTCAATTAGATTTCTCAATTTCAAAATTGTATTTACAAAATTACCTACTCTTATTTGGAATTTGCACAAAAATGCCTGAAAAATTCAAAAATTCTCAGCGAATTTTTTTACAAAAGTAAACACCCTATCAGTAAACACCCTGAAAAGTGAATTGAATACGTATTAATCGTAATAATGTATCTCTGTTTCATAGGTTGATATATGGTCGTTGGGAATAATGGCAATCGAGATGATCGAAGGAGAGCCGCCGTATTTGAACGAAAATCCACTGAGAGCGTTGTATTTGATTGCGACAAACGGTAAACCGGAAATCAAGGAAAAGGATAAGTTGTCGGGTATATTCCAAGACTTCCTGGACCAGTGTTTAGAAGTCGAGGTGGAGAAACGGTCCGCAGCTTCCGAATTATTAAAGGTAAGAAGAAAATTTTGTTTCGTTAATATATAAACGCGAAAATGCGTTTCTGATATATGTATATACGCATATTTCAAATTGATTTAACTGGAAATATGTATTTAAATTGCGTTGCAGCATCCTTTTTTGAAATTAGCGAGGCCACTAGCTTCGTTAACACCTTTGATAATGGCAGCGAAGGAAGCTGCCAAAGGTCATTAAGAGACAGTGGCGTTTAGATTGTAGATTTATAAGATGTGACTCCAAGAGTACGGTTATGCAGAGGAAAAGAAGGAAATAATGAATCACCCTCCCAAAACGGAAACGGCACAATAATTCAATAATATATAATAAATAATGAATATAAACGTATATATATATATATATATATATATACACACATAAATGAATATACATATATATATATATGTATGCATACATATGTGTATATCATATGTGAATATTATATTGTCATATGTATACACAGATGCATACATATATCCATTACGTACGCATATAGGTCATATAGATAGATAGATAGAACTTATTCGATACCGTGACGAAGTATCGGAAAAATGGTCGCAGAGTTTTTAAAAAAAGAAATGCTCGATTCTCGCACGTTGCGAGCACAAACACAAAGTTAAATCAGAAAAGAGCTATGAGCGATCTGACGGCAGAGGCCTTGTTTTCCTCGATAAAGTTCATAATTACAATTGAGTGCAATGGACTCACAAAGTCTTAACTTAGTTTTTGAAGGAAATAGAAAAAGAAAGAGACAAAATGGAACGCGTATGTGCTTTACCGTATCTACTGTTGCCTGTGACGTGCTTTTGCCACAATTCGGATGGATTGTCATCGAGGAAACACAAGCAATTGTCAGTTATTTTCTAAAAATATAAAACTAGTATTACTAACTCTAAAAAGAGCAAGAGAAAATTCAAAGGATTGGAGTTAGCAAAAAAAAACGCATATTATTTATAGCGAGAACCTTATTAGATAATACCACAAAGAAATGTGAACAAGTATACATAGAACCTATTCTAATATTATTGTTTAATGAGAGATCGTAGAGAGAGAGAAAGACAGAGAAAGGAGATTGATCTTCGTGTCGGACTTGTATTTTAGACGGAAGTTATGATGAAGCAGAGCAATATGTTTTCAATGTTTTTTATCTAATTAATGCGACGATAGATGCGTAAGCGATAACCTAATTTATTTTAAACGTTTTTAACAGAATCGCATTCTGAATCGCTGAATATCTGATTCGTTGTTGATTCAGTTTTCTTGTATTAAAAGAGAAACTGTGTTTGAGCAAATTCCTCGTTTACAAATATCGCAATTTTTTTTATGTTGGCGTTCAATGTAAAGAAATTGGTTCACACATGCTCTCGTTAGCCAATCGCGTAACAAATGCATATCTCGTTTGAGGCCGCTAATTTAGAGCTTTACGACAAAGAGATGAGTACTTTCTCTCATTTGTATCATTAAAGAGAAGAAAAGAGCGAATGAAAGACACGTTAAGACATTGAACTTACTATTATGGTTTACTACTTAGTTGATAAGAACATGTCTCCGAGGACGTTTGTCCACATCACGTGTGTTCTTCGCTGTAAGTCCAATATAATGGTTTTTAACGTGTCTTATAAAAAAGAGGGAGAACGAAAGATCAATGAAACTATAAAACAAGGTTCAGACGTAGGAGCATTTTGTGACACTATAAAGTGCCTGTCTTGTCGTTTAGAGACGTGAAGAAAAAAAAAAGAAAACTCGCGCTAGATTTCTTATGAACCACTGTATAACGACATATAATATTTCGTTTTAGTACCGTGAGGAGGAAGAAACAAATAATCGAACACGCATATGTATATTGGAGTTTAATTGACGTTTTGTGTAGAACGAATTGTGGTTCTGTATGTATGGTTGTATTTGCATCGAACATTATCGAGATACATCTTTCCTAATGTTGTATTATATGTCATCCGAATGTCATCGTATCATCGAAAAATGAATATATTGGAAGTATTTAGTTATTTTAAGCGATATCATGATTCGTAGATTTTCGTATCTTGTTTTTTTTTATTCTTTTCATTTTACGTCGTATCCATTATACGATCAGGACATCCACTGGGCGAAACTAAAAATGAAAGAAAAAAATGAAAGAAGTGAAATAAAGTCTTCGATTAAGATGAAAGATGGAAAGAATGAATTAATACAAGCCAATCAGCAGAATATATAAATTCCTTACTGTTCTGTATGTAAAATATAATATTTTTTAGTATAAAACATATCCAGAAGTACTAAGATAATGAGTTAAGTAATCTTTGTGTGGCCACAAAATAAGCAACGATTGCTAATTGAATTTTCTTCTAAGAAACACCATGATTATTTAGTTGGTCATATTACTTCGAGATTTGTAACCTTAAGGTTCTCAATTCTTGTTTTTATCAGAAAAGTCGGTGAGTGTAAACCTAAAGTTTGTAAAAGTTTTTGAATTATCGTACAGAAAAAAATTTGCTATAAACGCAAAGGGATTACCAAATTGTCAAATTTGTTTGTGTTTATAGCAAACAAATTTGTATATTTGACAAATATTTTACAATTGTTGCAAGTAATTTTTGTTAGCGAGTACAAGAAAGAATAAACATTTATTTATTCTTTTGTAAATAATTGATCCTTATATATGCAAATAAATTTGCCGTCATGGCATAGGATTAGCATTCATAGCAAATTTTTTCTCTGTATACTTTTCTAATTATTTTTAACAAATATTTGTATTCAATTAAAACATTTTAGATGTTTTCATTGATTTCATTATATTGTTACTGGTTATGATCAACTTCGAGAGATACATGTATAGACGAGTCTACTTAATTAAAGAAGAAAAAGAAAAATTTGTTCTGTATGTTCCAACATCTGTAAATTGACTCGTATTAGTTTGTGCTTTCTATCTCAAGTGTAAGAATTTAGGATGTTAGAACTGTATGAGAAAATTATTCACGAATGGCAGGAAAAAGATATGTCGAGACTAAGAAAAAAACATTTAGGCGAATATTCGCATTCTATTCCGGATTAATAATTAATTCCGATTTCGATGTTATTCTTTTTTCCTTTCGAGAGTTTGCGAGAGGTATGCACTTCCAATTTTCGCGCGGTGGATGGATAGGTCGATCTCGACGAGATTTTTCGTTATATATATATATGTATAGGACTTATATATAAATTAATATTAACTCAAACTTTGTGAGAATATAAATATGATAGTTATAAATCGAGAAATTAACGATACACTTATATTGCGTACGAAACAAGAAGAAGAAAAGAAGAGGAAACCCGTATATTATTTGATAACGAGGAATCATATGATAAGGTATATTCAATATTCGACGAGTTTTTATTGTTTTCTTCTCCTTTTTTTTGTAGTATCATTTTTTGAAAGAAGCCTGATTAGATTTTTATAATGTCTGACTGTACTTGATCGAGATAGGGAGAAGAAGCAGCTCAGTTTGTATCAACGCTTATGACCGAATTTAGGGCTGGTATACCGAAGGAACTTAATGCGATGCATCTTTAAACAGAATTAGGAACTATGAAAAAGAGTATATAAATTATAAATTCGTGCTCCTTCAGTATTCCGCGAATGTGTATTACAAATATTGCTCGGCATTAATCTCTGCTTCGGCGTCCGTCTCTAAAATCGGTCTAATTATGACAAGTTAAGAGACAAAGTAACTTGCGCACGTCTTAGTATTAATGAAAGAAAAGTATGAGTGTGTAAAAAAAAAGATAATGGTGCGATCCAGGGTTAAAGTTAACGATCAGAAACATTAAAAGACGCGGAGTCCTGCATTTTCACAAATATCTCGGAGCGATAGAGACTCAGTAAACATCAATTAAAGTAACGTAACATCAGTGTTATAATTTCAAACTCAACAACATAATGTATAACACTTGTGTTACATAAGTTACATTGTTGAGTTTTTAGGTGATGTTTACTGGGGA
>NW_017304461.1:1115287-1138159 GCF_001594115.1 Trachymyrmex septentrionalis | reverse complement strand
TTGTGTTACATAAGTTACATTGTTGAGTTTTTAGGTGATGTTTACTGGAGACTTTCATCTTTCCGTTATTTTTTTCGCGATAGTTATTTTAACAATACAGCTATTAGCAGCTATTAACGTTTATAATTTGTTTTATTTGCAAATCGGGTCGCGCGAGATGCAAAACTGCCTGCACAAAAAATTATTACCCCTATCGACGCACAACCCGATTGAAGCGCATCTTAGCATGTAGACACGTTCGCTGTGATAACAGTATGATCCTTTTATCGTGCGAACAAAAGTACAAAAATTGTACCAGACATGCCTTATCGTAATAATAATAAGTGATGCACTACGAAAGTACTCATTATTTTTGACATTGACAAACGAATAGAAACGCATCGCAAACGTATAGAAAAATACGAGAAGCTCTGAGAAAAATACGGGCAGGCGAATCTTTTAATATAACGCGAAAATGCTGGCAACTTTGCATCCGTTTGCGCGTCCATATCTTGTTGATCGTTCCAATTGCATTTAATAATCCGCTACGTGCGCCACATGTATTTTTATCGTCATTTTAGATTCTTAAAAATAGGTTCCTAATACGCGAATCATTAAATGTGTGTATGCATGTTTTACTGTAGCATTTTACGATGTTTTTGAAAATGCTTTGTGATCTCCGAGCGAAAGAAAGAAGTAGGCCTATAGTAATAAAGTCGCTATTTTACTGCAGATTGAAAAAAAGGAAATCTTCGATTTTGATCCTTCCCTGATGACGGAAGGTTCATCCTTTAACTTTTGTAAGAAAAAAAAAGCATTTATCGCTATCGGAAACCATTCGACAGAAATCTGGTCTCTCAGGAAGAAATGTGAAATTTTTATGCCGATAAAAATTTCAAAAGGCGAGGGAATGCAAAAAAAAACAGAAAGGGAATAATGAATTGTAAAAATAACGCCTAGAATTTTGCGTATATTGTATTATAACACCTTTCAGTTTGTTTTGAAACGTTACAATATAAGGAAACATTTTATAACAAATATATGTTCTCTTCTTCATACAAAACACCCTGTCCTGCTTAATGGTATTATGAGTAAGAGGAACGAGAAATGATGACTGCTATATTTTGTTCCTCATTTAATATATTAAGTTAGAATAGGTAGGGTATTTACATATTATGGCGTTCATTGAAAAAATAACATCTCTCAATTAGACGTTTCTATCATCTGTCCAGTGTCACGCTTTCTCATGTGATATATAATACATACATCCTGCGTGGGTGTTATACTTTTTTACACTTTGATACGAATATGTACATGTACGTTTGTAATATCGAAAATAGAGAGTATATAATGAGATTCAAGACAACTGATAGTATGGAATTAGCTTCTCGTCGCGAGTGAAATGTCGATCGGAAACGCTTTATAGTCACATCAACAGTATATTCCTTAACTTGCGTAGAATACTTCCTACATTAAAGTGCTAACTTTAATGTAGAAAAGAATATTTTTGCGAATATATTACGAAAATCATATACAATCGAACGTTACAATCAATCGCATGTAGTAAACGACGTAGAAATGTTTGCTAATAACACATCGTCAGCAGTAATAAAACGTTAAATATTCCCTAATAATAATAAACTCACTTTACAGACAGCCTATTTATCTCGACGATAATTATTATTACTTTATTTCTTTTTACATAAATAAAACGAAGGTATTTTAATAAATTTATAACACGAGACACAACTCTCGTTATATAAATATATAGTAAAATATAGAATGTAATAAACGCGCATATTGATTTTACGTAGATTTCTCCTCTCCCGCCGAGTGGAAGCTTATGGAGGCGGAGTTGATGCAGAAACGCTTCCTCGTAGGCTTCGGTCCGTCGTTGAACACATGCCCGAGGTGTGCATCACATTTCGAACAGGTCACCTCGGTCCGCACCATATCTGGGTTTGCGATCAGCAGTAGTAGATTGCCGCCGACTAGTTGGCGCCGTTTAATTCGACGCGATGCGCGATTTTCAGTGGTGTTGTTTTTTTTTCAGTGATGAGAGTGAAGTGGTTCAGTAGTGGTAGTAGCCAGGAGATTGATCAGGGAGGACGAGAGGAGAAAGAACAATAGAGTGTGATTAGACGCAGACAGACACCCTTTTTTCAAGGATACAATTTTCAAGAAGTAACAGAAGCGATCTAAAAGATCTTGAAATGAGAAGAAAATCAAACTAAAGATTGATCCACCAATCATGAGGAGACAGCTAACATTCATGTGACACTAAAAGAATAATGATGAAGTGCGTACATATATGACGGTTTCATTCAATATATACATTTTTATTTTTTATATCTAATTTTTCTGTTAATTTGATACTTGTTATACGTTTTCAATTCAATAGTACGCTTACTTGACAATATCGAAATAGACTGGCACACCTAAAGACATATTGTACCTTGGATTACACTAATTATTTTTTTAATAATAACAAGATTTTTAATGTTGGCTGCTCAGTTACATTAACTAAAATAACTTTTTAACTAAAGCAACATAACTGAGCAGCCAACATTAAAAATCTCGTTAATATTAAAAGAATAATTAGTATGTCCCAACTTGTCTAGGTAGAATACTTTTCAGCAACGAAATACAATCATATACTGTGTCGTAGCCGAAACGTTATTTAGCTTTTTTTTTATTTTACCGCTAAAGTGAAATCAAGAAAAAGGTCTGATGCATCTATGTCCAAATTTATCTGAATGTAATCTTAAAACCGTTTATCAGTATTTCACTACCAGAAAAATAAATGGTAATAAAATATAAAAATTTGGTATTCATAAAGTGATTTAAAATGATACAGTCGAATACAGCATTTTAGCTATGTATGATCGTATAAACTTATGCTATAGTTGAAAAGCACGGAATCCTACACTACTGTATTACACGATATTGTCTTTTTTGCTGAAAAGCACTCATAATCTCCTCTACATTATATTTGTAACTAATATATTTTTTTTTTTTAACTTATACGGCATATTCATCTTTATTAAATATTTACTTACGTTATAGAAATATTGTAAGTTCATATAGCTGTGAGTATTGAAACACACTTGCAAATGATTAAATATTATTTCAACTGGCGTAATTTAAAAGCAAAAAAAGTTTATTTGCATCAAATGCTTCTAAAAAATGAGATCTATATGCGTTAAGGATTTGCGAATAAAAAGAAGATATTATTACATTATTACTTTTAGCTAAACTAAACGAAAGAATGTTATGTTTATCGAGCAGTCGATAACTTTATGCTCATAAACAGTTTACGATAAGATATTTGTATCTAGCCTATTGGTCATATTTCCAATGTTTCATAATATACAGCTAGCGTATTAGTTTCATAGAAAAAGTGATGTAAGTCTAACACAATCACACTCTAAGCAAGTACATGCAGGAACCGAGGAGAATAGGAAATTTCAACTAATATATATAACATTATATTTACACAGTAGAGAAAAATACATCATATATAAATGAACACTACAGTTCCTGTTTTTATTATAAGAGAAATATTTTTAAATTGATATCTATGTACATAAGAAAATGTTTACATTCATCAATGAGACGCGAGGAGTGAATGACAGTAATCATAATTTTTGCTACGAATTAATTTGCGATAATTTTATGGAAAATTGAATCTTATGAGAAACTCAATATAAAGACTTCTACTTTGGATAGGTGCAGAAAGTGAATGAAATGTGACCAGGATAGGCTCAGTAATGTTATGCAAGTGTACAATTATGATACAAAAAAACAAAATAATATGAACACCTACTAGGCAATACTCTACTTATTTTATTGATAAAAGATTGGCCCATCATTTTTATTTTTAATACACATTCTATCCTTGTTGGAATAGAGGAGGAAATTTTCTTCTCACTCTATTTTCTAAAATTGTTCTATTTTCAAAAACTGTAACTGAATTCAAATATTATTAATAGTTTTGGAGAGCAGAGTGAGAAACATATTTTTTTCTTCAATATTTTTTAAGCAATTAAATGTTTTGCTAACTACAAGAATGATAGAATTATTGCACTGTAGTAGTTGCTACACTATTCAAGCATGTATGATTCTATTTTAATAATATAGAATTTGTATTAAAGATAAATGGCGAATCCTAATTCTTATTAATAAAACAAGCGGATAGTATATTTCAGGTGTTTATATTATTTTGTTCATATCTTATATACGTTGCGATTATGATGTTGTAAATAGCGAGCAGGTACAACGTTAGAATCGAAAACTTATTTACGAGATACAGATATCCTATTCTAAGTAATTTGAATGTACCTGCGGACTATTGTACAATGTTTAGATGAACGTGAGGTGTGAATTGCCATTCTAAGAACGCGAGCATAATTACAAAAGATACGCTATCGAAGGTAAATCATAATGGCTCTCGCTTACCATGAGAGGTGTCTTTGGTCAGTTTAATGCGTCCTTGATCCAGAACCTCGTTGAATGCAGGCCAACCGCATCCGCTGTCGTATTTAGTGTCCGAGGAGAACAGTTCTTGGTCACACACGACGCAAGTGTACGTTCCCTTTTCGTAGAATTTGTTGTAGCAACCGGTAAATGGCCTGCACCAAACAAACGAATGAATCAGGGGATGATGAAGTGGCAATATTAGGGGTGGAAAGGGGGAGGTCACAAACCGTGACACATATAGCTTATTTTTAAACCTGCTGGCCATGAGACCGTTCACGCGCAAACATACAAAGGGACGCTCTTGAAAAAGTTATTTCGGTGTTCCTCGTCCAAGATTGAACGCTTGAACGAGCGTGTAGAAATTCGTGTCTTTTTATCTTTAATTCACGACAGTCGTAGTAAATTATGTCACGTTGCCATCTTATTTGCGATATGCAACGTGAGAAATTCTAGCAAATTTCAATTAACAGTACATCAATGTTGTAATTTTTCATTCAACAATGTAAATGTAATTAAATAAAAAAAATTATATATTCAGTCAAAGCGAATCTTAATGTTTAAATAAAATATAAATGTAATATAATATATATATTATCTCTAAAACTTTTAGAATAAATCTTATTCTGAAGAATGAAATTTCAAAGAAACCAAAGAATTTACAGAGTATGACTCTATACATATTATTAAATGGAAATTATAATATTGATGTATTATAATACCCTATACGCATATTTATGTGAAATATTTATGTGAATAATTGTTTGAAATATTTTAACAAACTATATAATATATAAACTCATAAACAAAATTTCATAAAAAATTGTAAAACATTTTAAAATATTGCAAACTGTTTTACTAAAATATTTTAGAAATTTGAAAAAAAGAATATTTCAAAAACTCTGATTTCCTGGACAATTATTACTTTAGAAATATTTCATAAAAAATTCCTGAAATATTTCAAAATAAAATATTTTGGAAAAATTTCTGAAATATTTCATGTTGTATAGAATTACTATTAATAATATATTAATTGTTAATATATTATAACTATTATGTTATTAATTTTTACACGCATAAAATCGTATCGGATGAACATACATGGTGTATATTGATATTATTTTTATATACTTCAGAGTAAGTTTGACTTGCTCGGAATTTAAGCGGAACATTTCTAAATAACCAAGCCAAGTGGCGAGAATCCACCCGGCAGATTGCGTAAATATGGAGCAGACGACAAATAACATCCGTCTGTGTCAGCAATATAATTATACGTTGCGCAACTCCATGTTGCGCTTTGATCGCCCATTACAGCATCAGCTGACGTCTCTTCGCTGAGCGCGATAACAGGAAGTAGGTCGCAATTGTTAACGGAAGAATAAGATTTCCGCTTTGAGTAAGCTGGTGCGTGGCAAATTTTCTTTAAAAGTATCGTCAAAAGAAACTCATTTCCAGACCGGTTCCTCGTAACAAGACTCCAAGCAGAACAAAAAAAGTCATATCAAAATGACTCTAAAATAATTACTTTTCAGATGATTTTAATGTCATATTTTGACGTTATCATGACCTGTTGTCCTGCTTGGGCTATAACCAGATAAACTGAACCGGATCCGGTGCGATCTCGCTTGGATTATTATCTTGGCCACTAAAACAGAAACCGTTCGATACCACGTCGTCATCGACGTCGTCGTCGTCGCCGTAAGCAAACCCCTGGGGAGCGTTCTCGAGGACGCCGGTATCAGCGGTAGTATGACTTCCAAGTTCCGCACATGTGGCCCTCACCTCTCCGTGCCCTTCTCTTGCGTCACATGCCATTGCAGCGGCGTCAGGCGCTTCCGTGCTTCCTCCTTGTCAACCGCCGTCGTCATCCTCCTGATCGCACGGAACGTGTGTCGCAAAATCTTGAATAACCGGGACCGGGATCAGCCGGGATTCAGAGAATTCAGTAGAAATGTGAACTACACGCGCCACAATTCTACGTTTTCCGGCCGAATGTCTTTTGGATCTCCAACTTCGCGAGTACAGAACGCGCACACACACGCTTATCGGCCAACTTCGCCGCACTGAACCGGAGTGAACCGCGCTCCGAGTCGCAAAGCACGCTTCGTCGCGCGGTCGACCGGGTCGACCTCAATTGGCGCTCCAGTCACGTTCCAGGGACCGATATAGCTGTGCTCCAAAAAAATTCACTATCAGCGCTGAAAATCTATAGTTTACACGTAACTACTGCCAACGCGGTGCTACAAATGCTTTCAAGCATTTTTTGATTAATTTGTAACATTCTTTCTTCTAATTCGTCAATCAAATGCTTTAAAGCATTTTTGTAACAGACTTTGATCATAGCCTACGTTGTGTGCACTATATAAATTTTCAGCACTAGATTAGCAACGAAATTTGGAATACAGCCACATAGATTTCATATATAAAAAAACTCGCACGATATTTTATTTATGACAAAAAATAGTAAAAAGGTATAACATGAAAAACTTATATATATAATCATTGTTTAATTTAATTATAATTTGGTCGAAGTTCTGAAAAATAACGGCGCGGGGTTATTTTTTTATTAATTACATAAATTGGTAAGATAAAGCTAATTACATAAATTGGTAATTTGGAAAATTTTTTAATTAAATAAATTAGTAAATTTTAGCAATTAAAATAAGCATTTATTTTACCGGTCTCGTTTTTTTCTGATATTTATTTATCCGATATAATATTTAACATTGTTTTAAATTTGATTTTAAAATTTTATTAATAAAACGATTTTATTTATCTCGAGATATATTATTTTAATATAAATATAAAATCTGATGACGCAACAACGCGCAATATATAACAAAAGCGATTTCGGCCAAACTCTTTGAATTAGATAATAATTATAGTTTATAAACAGAATCGTATATAACAATTCTAATTACGATATATATTCGTCTCTAATTTCTAATCTTCTTTCTGTAACAATAAAAAATTAATTTTATCTTAAATATATTTTTGCAAGCAGGTTACTGTAATGTCATAAACTTAGTCACCGATTATCGGTCACGGCGATTTTCAATTATTTTTATATATCCATCGAATTCATGATAAATTTATTGGCGACTATGTATATACAAAATATAAAAATTTGATCGATTGCACATTTAATTGTTTACATATTTCACATTAAACATACAGAAAATACAAGTGAACTAATTTACTATTATTGTTAATTAGAGTTGCCACAATTGTTTTCGTCTCGCTATATTGTTTTTCAAACTAAACTTTTTGCAGTCGATCGGCGATTTATTTTTGTGCACAAAACTGAAATTCTTTTTGTCTTATTTCATGTTATTCTTTTGGCGTATTATTTTTTCGAAATATATATAAGAAAATGCGTTGCATTGGTCACGATATTCGATTATGAGTCGTTTGATTGTCCAATATTATTGTCATTGAAGGACAAACCAAAAACCGGATTAAAGTTGTGCAATCAATGAGAAATGACGCAAAAGAAACATAATGGACACGTAAACGTGCGATGGAAACATAACTATCTGTTTGGAAAAAGTCGCAAATAATGAAGGTATAACTAAATTAGGTTTATTAAAAATTATTGAAGTATTAAGCTAATACAATATTATTAAAGCTGTTATTTGATATAATAACAAAAGGATCTTTAGTCAAATTATTTTTGTTTATATACTTTCGAAATACTTAATACTGAAATTACAATTTGAAACGTCGCATTTTTTGTTTATTAAATATTATTGAGATATATAGCCGTTATTTTATAACAAAAACAGTTTTAGTCAAATCATAATTATTTTGTTCCTATAACTTCGAAATTGATTGAAAATTAACGTATCGCGTATGATATTTAAAAAGCAAAATCATCACAATATCAAAGTGAAAATTGCTCTAAAATAAGTACTTATTAAATTACTTTTCAATCAATAACAATTTATTTTAACGTTATTGACGTTCTCATGATTTGTTGTTCTGCTTGAACGCATTTATCTTTTAAGATATCAATACATATATCTCAAGGAAGATCATTTATTTGATTCCTTATAAATTTTTTGTAATAAAATTTAGATGTGAATTTCTGTAAGAAGTATGAATTGAAACAGCTGCTGCACATTTTCCGAGAACTAACGCCCTCTCTATTGTTCTTCGAAATTAGCGATGAAAATGAATTTACATGAATGAGTGAAGTAATTTTCATATATACAGAAAAAAAGTTTTGAAAGTTTTTCGTTTTTTTTTGTCAAACCGTCTCGTTTAGAAAAGAATTGTAAACAATAAAAAACTATAGAATTTGAAATACTTTCCTTAATTCGATCATAAACTTTTAGAGAATTGCAATTCGCACGTTGGTAACTATGCAGTCCTACAACGGACGAGCGTTAACTTCACACTATATTTTCAATCGATGGTCGGCGTCGTAACAGCTTAGGAAACCGCGTTGCCAATATCGCTTGTAAGTCGTAAAAAAATTCCATTTCAAGTATAAAACTAACGAGATAAAAAATATCCAATAACGAAACAAAATATTGAAGGATCGAAAATTAATCGGTATTGATTCGAACGACTTGCGTCACTTTCGTTTGATCTTCAAATTTCGGTTGCTC
Organism: Trachymyrmex septentrionalis; assembly: GCF_001594115.1. Classification (NCBI taxonomy): domain Eukaryota; kingdom Metazoa; phylum Arthropoda; class Insecta; order Hymenoptera; family Formicidae; genus Trachymyrmex; species Trachymyrmex septentrionalis. The sequence continues at coordinate 1,129,091 of NW_017304461.1, read as the reverse complement.
CGAATAAGTATGACGGGAATGACGTCACACAGTGGGGCCGGCGGCGAGCGCTCGTGATTGGTCGGCCGGGTCGGCGCGGGGTGGCGCGCGCTGCGATCGACAGTGTCGGCACTGAGCGCGGCCGCCATCTTGGCAGATAGAAGGAGCCTGCTGTCGCCGTCAGCCGCCGATGTAACGCCGTCCAGCTGAGCCGTTAAAGCTGAGAGCGCGAGCTGCCTGGCTCCGCTGCTGGTGGAACGCGGAGAAAAATCGCGGCGGGCTACCGTTCGCTCCGTTACGCGAACGCAGGAACCGGCTCGAGGAAGTGGTGGCGGCGGACGAGGAGAGGCGGAGGAGGTAGAGGAGTAGGAGCAGCAGGAGGAGGACGAGAGAGTGAACGAGGAGAGGTGCCGGAGGACCGGAAAAGCAGCGCGCGACGGGCCGAGTATAATATCGGGGTGAGCGGGACGTCGCGGACGCCTCGCGCGGTAAGCGCCTCGTCTACGGCTCTGTCGTGTCGTGTCGTGTCGTATCGTATCGTATCGTATCGTGGCCGTGATCGTGATCGTGTCGTAGTGTCGTGCACGAGGTGAAGTTAATCCGGAGTGCTCCCGAACTCCCGTAGTCTCGTTCCCGTCCGTCCATTCGCGTCGCGTTCAAGGACGGCCAACTTCACCTCGTTTCTCGCGACCGTTTCTCGAGGAAACCCCTCGAGAAATTCCTCGTCCCTGTTTTCGTTCTTGAAGCCATCGTAATCGCGCGATCCTTTCGTCGTTCGTTCCACTGGTGTAACCGAGGGTGATAAGACTAAGCCAGGGCGGAGAATTGTCGAGGGAGGATACGCGATCTTCACCGCAAACGTCAACTGCTGCTGACTTCTGCTACCACTGCTCTGTGACAGCGGGACAGTATGGCGGGACAGACGATCAACGACAGGCTGTTGGCCGCGAGGCACAGTCTTGCTGGCCAGGGCCTCGCCAAGTCCGTCTGTAAGGCTACCACGGAGGAGATGATTGGCCCCAAGAAGAAGCATCTCGACTGTGAGTAGAGAGTGAAAGTTTGCCCCCACCGATATCACTGCAAATCCAAGTCCAAGTGTAGAAAAAGTCACTTCGTATATATGTATGTGTTATTTAGTTCCTAAAATTTTTAAAACGAATTTCACTTTGAAAAGTGAAATCTCACTCTTAAGGATTGAACATGGAGCCATTTTCAAGACTGCCTCAATTTTCACTCTTTAGAGTGAGATTCCACTTGAAAGAATTTAGAGATAGTCTTCCGTGTAAAAATGGCACCGTGATACATGTTTGAATGTATAATATAAATCCATATTTCTATGCAGCATAGTGTTATTTTTACACATTTCGGATTTGCAGCGATATGTCCGTCAAGTGCCATCCTTTCACGCCATTTCGATCATTTTTTAAATTTTAATTGACACTTTGACCTGGTACTGTTTTTTTTCTCTTTGTATTTCCAATTTTCAAATTGAGGAAAAAAACATTGATAAAATATGGAATTTGTCATCCGATTGTTGGAATTCTTGATAGGGAAAAGGACGTCACAGGGTGTCGCCTGCTCCGATTTCGGTGAGATTTCGTGGCCGTTTGTGCTGTTGATTCACAGCGAGGGAGACATAGGGAGACGTCGAGTCGCTCACCTTTTCCTATTTGCCTGCTTTCGCGAAAGAAGGCGAGGAGCGAGCGACTTGCCCTCTCCACTGGTCTCGCGCGAATCCTCGGCGTTAAGCAATTTCTCAGACGGGCATGGTTGAACGAGATCGACCGCGGAACGTCGGGTTTAATTCTCCTTTCCACATTGACATGTACATTGACGTGGCAATTAAAGCAATCGAAGTCGATTGTGCCAACTTTGAATGCGTGCTTGCACTTGTAGGATTTTCACAGGATTTCCACTTCACGCTTCTCACTATAATCTTGCGACAATTCTGCGAAATGTGTCTCTGTTCAGGAACGCGTGCTTTGGAATGCTATCTGAGTGAACAATGGAGCTTCTGGAGAGTGTAATAATAGTAATCGTCATCCCTTGGAGTAGAGTTATCATATCTGAATCATAAGAAAACGATACATATGCATATTAAAAAAAAAAAAATTCCGTTAGCGGAAGAGGACTGAGGAGGGGGTATACTTTTTTCTATTTTAAATGTAGGTATTTAATAAACTAATATTTCTAGAACATAATTTTTCTGATTGACAATTCTTATTAATATAATTTTATAAATGTATAAACTTTTAATTAATTTAATTAATAACTAGGGAAGTTCTATGAGACTTCAAGAAGAGTACATGTAGTTTTAAAAGAGTACTAGTAACTTTATCCAGAAGGAAAATGATTCCAGATAGAACTTCTTTTCAGCTGTAGTTTGCTCGTTGCGTTTGAAAGACGAAAACATTCAGACTTTTAAAAAGAGAAAGAAAAAGGTATCGCATAGGGAGGTTAGAAAGCGAAACGTGGAAAAGGGATAGGCCTCTCGTATCACGCATGTTCGATTTCTGGAGTCTTTTCTCTGACCCATGTGATCATTAATACGCTATTTTTGATACTGAGAAGGAGAATCAGGGACGTTAATTGCGCATCAAGCATACGCAAGAATATTAATTAGAATTATATATAAAAATATTGATATTACGCTCGCATTATGCGCATCAAAAGTGAATGGGTACTTTCTCTTCTCTTCGTAACTTCTTTTTTATATTAATAAACGGAACGAAAACACTACATTAAGAGAAAAGTATGAATCTGTGTTATTAAATAATTAAAAATATATACAATATAATCAATTATTATATAAGTATAATAATTATTATATATAGTTATTAATATAATTATTATATGTAATGATGTGATATTAATTATAAATATTTATAAATATATTTCGTATTTGTGACTGTAATTGCACCAAAAATGACTATAAATTATTTTAAAAAATGAAGATAATTTAATCTTAATTGGATTAAAAATTAAAATTAAATAATAATGAACCAAAACTATAAAGTATAGTTAAATTATAATTATATAACTGCAATCATTTTTTTCTCTTAATGTACATTGTTCTTTTTTTCTAAAAAAAAGCACAGAGAAATTAAAATTTTCTGTAGAAATTCGATGGGGAAAAGTATATATAGAGTCGCCGTGATTTATTTACAAGTCGTATTCTGGCTCATCAGACATTCGTAAGCGGGAATACGACTTTAGAATTTCAGATCAGTCTAAAAAACACGTAAATTCCAATACACGGTCACTTTTAAGCAAAAATTGCGATCGCATGCAAATGTCACTTTCGTATATTAATTCGAAAATGATGTCCGCTATCGAAACCGGATTGCGCCCGCGGTTGCGAAAGCGGATCTTTCATTTCGAGATAATCAGTAGATATTATGCCCATATCAAAATACATACTTAACAGAAAAAGCTGAAGAAAGCTGTTTTTTCCGCATTTTATCTTTCGAATAACGATAATATCTTCGGAGTATTTCTTCTCATTTATTCGAGTACTGTTTGGCATAATTATCGCCACATTATTGAAGCATGTGGGCGAACAAAATTAAAATGAAATCTTTACTCCTTTTTTTCCTACCAATATCTGATTTTTAATTTTAATTTGATTAAGTACGATTTGTTTGAAACTCTTCTGGAGAATGATCTATAAAAATCTCTTCGAGGAGAATGAAGTACCCTTCAGCAGTACCTTGAACTTTATAGATAAAGTTCTCCCACTCAGATTAATTTAATTAATTAAACCAAGGACGTTTACATTTTTATTTAGGTTGCGTGTTGATAGCATGCAAATAAAAAAGAAAATGATAAAACGTAAAAGGAAAACACGATAAAATTTTCACACACGAAGTAGATTTAGTTGCTCTAAAATTTAGTATTCGTAAAAGATAAAAGAGCATTCATGCAACAAAATTTATTCTTTTAGTTGCTTTTTTGCGTGTATCTTCAAACGCAATTATTAAAAAATAAGATAAAAAATCATAGCGTTAATTGTACACTAAAAGAAAAGTGGTATTTTTTATTATAATTGCATGGTAAAATAATTATGGTTAGGAGCTTTATTTTTATAATTATTACTGCTATAATACTAGTAATAATTATTATAATTAGTTCTATATGTGTGTGCCAAAAAAAGAACATATGGTTGTCTCGAAAATAATTAGATATAATTAACAATTATAAACGAATATACAGGTTTATTGCACTTTTCAAACATTTTTCTATATTTCTTCGTCCGCTTTGGTTATCAGAAAGGACAGTCTATACATTGAAAGAAGAAAATGGTTACAATTATCATATTTTGATTATAATTTACAATCATTTTCGATGCCAATTAAATACATTAAAAAAATATATTAATAGAATAATTATTAATATTATTATAATTATAATATAAAAGTCAAATAACTATAAAAATAAAACTCAACCATTATTATTTGATCATACATATAGTCATAAATATAAAGTATTTTTCTCTTATTGTTAATGTATAGACTGTCACTTAAATTCATGTGAAATTCACGCGAAATTTCGAACTACGAAGGCATATATTAACTATGTAAACAGAACGTATCTTGTGTACATATCTCATATATATATATATACATAATGATATTGCCGTGTTTGAAATTAACGGGAAAGAAGGCTTCGGACACGTTTCCTTTTTCGACGGACAAGCGCCGATTTTCAAGATGACGAACTTCTCTCAGTAGCAACCGTTAGTCATGACGACTGTTTGACGATTACATATCACTGATAATTTCCTTCCGTTATAACGCCCGGGCGAAATGCGCTGTTGGGACGGGATGACTTTTGATAGCTAATTGATAGTCACAAGGCTGTATCATCCTCTCTTCCTACATTGAGAGAAAAATTTTTGGTACTATAATTACATATACTGGCATCTGCTGGCTCTCTTCAAACCTTACAACTTTTATTCGAAACATTTTTGTTTTCGAGATATCTTGGTGTCTAAGTTACAATGGGACACCATGTATAATTTAGTTGGCAACAGAAAATGAATATAATTATTATGAGTATAGTTATTCTTATCATAAATGGTTGCAAATACCACAATTTAACTATAACTGATAGTCATTTTTTATTCTATTTTACATGAGGTCTGTTTTCTGTGGTTGAACTAGTGTACACTTTTGGAGCTTAAAGTGAAATAAGTATATGTTTGATATTTGTCGAAAACGAGAAAGAGAGTTCAGATGCTATTTCATTTGTGCGTTTTTTTCGTACGACAAATGTGTACAGAACACAGAGAGATCCTCGGATCTTTCCATCTTATAGCCAATCAATAGGCTTGAAAAATTTGTCATACGACAAAAACGCACAAATGAAATACTACCCTTCTAGTACAGTCTAGTGCAGGACAGAAACAGACCAATTGTTGTCCCAAAAAAATTACTACAAATTATAGTTAGATAAATAATTGTAACCATTTTTATGGTAGTTATAATATATTATATAATATATTAGGTTAAGTAAAAAGTCATCGCGTTTTTTTAAAAGACATCTATCAGTAAAAACCGCAATTACTTTCTTACCAACAATATAAATATATCTTAATAGAGTAAAGTTTCAGCTTTAAAAATCTCTTTTTTAAATGATACGATACGACAATTTTTAATGGAGTTATGAGCAATTAAAGTCAAAATAATTCTTTTATTTAATCCGCGATAACTCAGTAATCAAAAGTCGTAGGAATATTAAAAAAAAACGATTTTGTAGGGAAAGTATCAAGCTTTCACGATATGTAATCGAAAATTTTCTCAAATTCGTTTTGGACACGTTACAAATCCACAAAGTGAGAAGAAAATTTTTCGTCTTTTTTAGCTCGTAGTTTTTGGTATGTAAAAATTATCAAACTCATATAAACTTAAAAAATGTGATAAGCTTTTAAAAGTAGAGATTTCAAGCTTTAAAACCCTTTTCTTAAATTTGAATTTCATTCATTATTGACGAAGATATTGTATATACAACTTTGAGCTAAAAAATACGCGATGACTTTTTACTCAACCTAATATTTATTTTCGATTGCCAACTATATATATATTTATTGATATGAATTATATATATAGTTATTAATAATATTACAATAGTAATAACTTTAATTATGATAACATGTATTTATAGTCGCAACTACTATTTTTTTGTCAATGTACGATTTGACCCCCGGCGAGCGCATATCTCAATGAATCCAGCCCGCATTCAGCAAAATCGATCGTCGTCTATTTTAGCCTTCACCCTTTTACCGGAGCTCGGGACTTCTATCTATCTCTGTTCACGCGGTAAAGGCAATTTTTACTGGGATAATTATTTAACAATGACGTCATTATTCATTGTCGCGTTTTTAGAATAAACGTCGTGCATAGACACTGAATGAAAAACTGATAAAATCTTATTTGATTTGCTTTTTACGTAAAGGCAGAAGCCGATATCTGGTAAGAGAGTTAACGGCGAGCTTTACGTAGAGGTTTGTAATTTGCATACATCCATGATTAAATAAATGTTTTACACGTGATATAATCCTTCGATGGTCCGTCAGTAAATCTTCTCGTTGCGGGAATTAACGGCACTTGTATGATTCACGTGTATAAGAGTGCAACAATTTAAATAAGAATTAAAATGTAATATATAATATACATTAAAAATAACATAACTTAGCAAAGTATAATATCGAAATGTCGAAATTTAGAATTTAGAATTTGAAGAATGTAGCAGATAAAAGTTTTTATTAATACAGTTTTTAATTCATATAGATGAGTCATGTTTTAAAATTTCGTAATATGTTCACTTGGATAAAAAAAGAAAGAAATGTTTCTATGAACATCAAGTCGCAAATGCTTTGTTATCGAAATAATGGATATAAATACAATAATATCAAATAATATGACTTCATGTAAAAGTTTTAGATGAAGGATATTTTTTTCGTTTACAAGAGATGCTCAGAAAGTCTTATTTATTTTTCACTCATGCCTGACCATGCCTACTCATTATCAGTTATTATCAAATCTGTGTCCATTATTTCGATAACGAAATATTTGTTCTTCATATTTGTTCTACGAACATCTGTTCTACAGGAACATTTTCGAAATAAAACATAATTTATGATTTACCTTGTATAAATATACGTTATTCCATGTTTTTACTCTAAACGATAAAAGTATTTTTATCTCTTTTCCGGCTAGTGATATAAAGCAATATATACATCCTTTTTTGTATTTACATCTTATATCTCTTCTTTGCAATCTCATATTTCAGGAATTTGTCATATCTTCTTCGCATTTATTTTTCTCAAATGCTATTTTCGAGTAAACTGTCAATATACCTCAACATATTGCATCCCGAAATGTCTTGATGAAAATAGGTGAGTTTATTTCGTAAATAGATGCATTATTGGAGTCTTGTTCTGACCTGATAAGTCGTGAAACCCTACGGACCTCGAGCTCCATTTAATTATCGATCTCGCTGACGCGTAGTTGCACGGAATGCTTTATAGATTTACGGGGTGTGCCAAAAAGTATAGTTCCGATTCGTCGCCATGGAAATGTCGCCCGAATATTCTTCCCGTGCTGCTGTTACAATAAAATAAAGTTTTCGGATATTCTCTTCGTGCTCCCGTTACGATAAAACAAAGTTTTTGGAGAAATTTTAGATTATCACGCTTTCTTTCTCACACTTCACGTGGGCGTTAACAATAGTCAGCGTTTGTTTCAATTTATGAATCTGCCCTAATTTAAACGAACATGTTCTAGAATTCTTCAAGCGAAATTATCAACTCCTTGTTTTGTATTCATCACCTTGTTAACATCTCCAGTTATAATCGTGTTATATTCGTGAATAGAATAATATTTACTATCCTTGTGATTTGCCAGAGCTTCAGCAGTTTGAATTAAATCCGTTGTGTTATTGAGAGAAATATGTGGCGAAACTTCGTGGTTTAAATCACATCATGATTCGAGAATGTAAAGACGAGACGCTGTAAGATATTGCTGTATTATTCCTGAAAGTTTTCCAATCATTATTTCAAAGTATTATATACGATTTTATGATGATCTCATATTAACATTTGACGGCCAAACTGATTCCGGCAATGAGCTTAATTAAATTTAGTATATTATTTTAATATACTTGATTTATAATTCAATACAAAGAGAAGTTTCTTTCTTTTTTTTTCTGTCTAGTTATATAATTTATAACTAGACAGAATATATTAACATATTATTAAAAATGTGAAATTAATGTATTATTATTTTTTTATATCTTGTAATAATTTATATCAGTTCCTTAAGCTCTTAAGTATTTAATAAAATTACTTTTAATCAGATAAATAAGTTGTCATCCACAAATGCATGACGTGGCCTTTACGTGCCACTTAAATATGGCAATCAAATTATGAATGATAAGTTTTATAAAAATATAAATTACGCGTTTCTTTGTAATTTTATTACTAGCTGAAATAATTTGCAGAGTTTTAAGGAAGACTTTTTCTTTTAATTTTTTTGTAAATCGTAGATTATATGTTTGACTACGTAAAGTCACAGAAATTCGTAGAAATGTCGATAATCTTAACTCGATGAAATATGAAAGGATAACACAACGTGCAAAGCATTGTGTTGCGCCTTGCAATTTATGTTGCATAAGCATACTTACTAGGATACATATTACATAGTAGGTACAATCACCGATGACACGACCGTCTTTTTATTCTATCGTGTCTGGAAATTATAGCGCCATTAATGACGACGGCTGGGAATTATCTCATGAGTTTTATCTTTGTCGTCTTACATGTCGCGATCGTATTGAGCAATTCGTAGTATCCATAAAATTCGCTTAACTTTTGCAAGGGAAGTGCATTAGTGAGGGCGTAATTAGATGAGGGATCTGTGACCTGCGTCATTGATCCGAGGAATTAATAAAGAGGATTACTCGAAAGAAAGGGCATTCTCGATCCTCGTGCCGCTGATTCGCCAGACCGATGGAACACACGAAAGCACACTACCGACCGATCAATAATCTTACGGAACGAAGACATCCATTCGTCGTGTTCCGTACGAAAAAATTATCGTTCAATAAGCCTGTTTATACCACGCGAGATTTCCATTACGAAGATAAAATAGTTATTGTGTCGTTTCAATTCTGTAAGAGAATGACTGCGTTCAATAGAATTAAATACAGCTTTGCAACTGTTACAAGATTTTTAACATATGAATGATTTATACATTGAGATATAATAAGGAACTGAGGGCAAGAATGAATCTATGAATCCTTCGTCGGACTTTATTTATAAGAGACTGGAGGGTCAGATTGTCTGAAATTTTTGACAATTTTTTATTTATAAGGAGCTAAATAAACACACGAAAGTAAAGTTTTGAACAATATTCATACAACATATAAAAAGTAAAAAAATATATTTTTTAATAACAAATACGATATGCATATGTGTATATATATATATCTTATTTATATAAGTATTTGTCAATAAAAAATATATTTTTTTACTTATATATATTTTTTATATGTTGTATAAATATATTCCTCAAAACTTTACTTTTATACGTTTACTCAGTTCGTCATAAAAAATCACCAACATTTCAGGTAATCACTCCAATTAGAGAGGGTAATTACTCCCTTAAAGGTACAGTTGATTTTTTCTCATGAATTCTGGTAAATAAAATGTGAATCTGTATTGTCGATCTCTTTCCAAGAGAATTATTAAATCTCTTCTTTTTTCTTGATGGCAAAATGTTTCTCTGTTTTCTATTATAAGATCCTAGTTCTCGAAACTCTGTGGTTCAAAATTACTATTAGAAATCTCAACATTTCCACATGCAGTTTCATACAATCACATGTAAAAAATAAATAAGATAATAAGAACTCGAAGCTTTCACAAATATGTAAGAATTTTTTCAAACTTGTATGCAGTCCAGAGCAATGTAAAGAATTTGTATTCAAGTTCAACAATCCAGATTGCAGATGAATGATAAAGATTTTATAATTGCCGATGAAGGATTAAAGAATCTTACAACAGTTGCAAAGCTTTTCTGCCGAAAGTAGTCCACGATTTCTCGCAACGATCAAATCGTCCCATTACATCATTCAGTTCGCCGAAATCATTGATCTATATAATATTATTTCAATATATCGATTTCTCGTCTTAAGGTACGCGTTGTACTAAGAAACGAGGAACGATGAAAGCAACAGTCGATATTTATAGCCACTGCATGCGTATACATATTGCAACCGCAACGGTACGATCTGATAAAAACGCGGCATGACGCGAAACCGCGTAATGGAACGCGATTTTTACATAAGCGGATTTGATACGATATCATACTGTTACCATACCTCACAAAATTTCTCACGTAGCATAAAGCGTACTATAGTAACTGCCGGGAAATTCGTAACGATTTTCTCCCGCGGCACACATCCGCCAAGGTAATTAAGCCGCGTCGCGACCTGATGATCGTTGTCTCTAATGACTATCGTTGTTTCGAAAGTGTTGTTTACTCTCACCGCGACTCGAACGTGGACTACATGGAACGACTCGAATCGGGAACAGCTAGTGTCATTTCCACGGCGCGAAGATCAAGAAGGACGAGAGCCATATGCTAAACTGTATAATTGCACGCTATAGTAAACTATCTTCTGCGAGAAGACTCGAATGTGGAACAACAAATGTTACTTTGCTGCAGTTCTTAAGGACAGGTGCTAAGTCCTGTTACATGTTACACTCGCAAATAGTTTTATGATGAATCATCCATAAAAATGCATAAATGTATTATAGATTATGTATGAATTTGTTTTATAAGACAGGAATTCAAGATTGTCGATCTCTCTTTTACTTTCAAAAGAATTATTAAATTTCTTCTTTTCCCGACGATAATTTCTCTGTTTTCTAAGATACTAATTTTTGAACTCTCTATGATTTGAATTGCTATTAAAAATCTTTGTATTTCTACATACAATTTCATATACATACATGTATTTACACATAATTATGAAAGACTATGTGATACTATAATTTATAATAAGATTACTTGACTTGTCTTTTTATCTCAGAGCCGTGCAATGACTTTAACTGTTACATTCCTTTAAAGTCATTCACTTCGAGTATCGCGATTTGATCTCAAAGAGTCTTTTTTTTTATTTTATTCATTCTTGCTCATTCTATTCATTCTTCTGTCATTCGGTTGACGTTCTTCTTTAATTCCTTGTGAGGTGTCAGCAGAAAGGTCCGGCTGATAAGGCAATGATTACTACGAAACGTTACGTAAAAATATACCACTCTTTCAAGTTAAGCGAAAAGAGGCCTTTCAAAGTCATTCGCACCGTTCAAGGCCGTTCTTGCACTGCGTTGATTCGATGCACTCAATCGATGACATTATCGTGCTGTCATAGTCGAATAGTCAAAGTGAATGTAGATATGCGTTTAACGATTTGCGAAAACGGATATTCAAAGTCATTCACGTCCCTCACAGTCAACATTCTCTCTGTTGAACAGCGTGACAGCGCTTCAGAAAGATCAGTCGATACTATCACACTTTTATAGCTGACATAATGTTACGTAAAATCAGGGCTATGTCACCGTAAGAAGCTGGACCTCCAATCTTGGTTGGTTTAACGAATCGATACTTTATTAATTCTCGGCTGTTTATTGCTTATTTTTTCTCATTTTCTGTTTGTGTAACATTACACAATATGTATAATATATCACATAATCATTTTTGCTTTATGGATGAGGAAAACAAATTTGATGATCAATCTTTAGACATTACATATTGAAGAAATTTTCTAGGAACTTTTACAAAAAAAAGGGAGGGGGGAGGGCGAGAGAGAAAAAAAGAAAAAATAGTGCTTTCCACTGTTTATCTTTTCTCATTTTTCAGTTTGTATAACACCACATATCATTTTATAATGAGAAAAGAGATAGTCAACCCTTAATTGAACGAATAGAAGTGGACGTAAAGAAACTCCCTAAGCATTTCTATTAAAAAAAAAGTATAAAAATAGGTGCTTTCCACTATCTTTTCTCATGTTTCAGTTATAGTAACATCACATATCATATAAACATTTTATGAACGGACAAAGGCAATTTGATAATAAATCCTTAATTGTGGACATTACATATAGAAACTCCTATTGTTAGAAAAAAGATAAAAACATTGCTTTTTATTAGCTCTCATTTTTCAGTTTATACATCACATACATTACATAATCTTTTTTGCTTTACTGGGAAAAAAATGATAATTAACTTAATTGTGGACCGTATATATTGAATGTGAAAATATTTTCCAAGAATTTCTTATAAGAAAAATAAAATGGTTACTTTCCACTCTATACCTGCTGCTGTATTTTCTTGTATTTTTTACTATTAATTGCAGAATAAAATTTTATTTGTTTTTCTAGATTATTTTTCTATAATTTTCAAAGACTTCTCAGTTGAGGATTAAAATTCTAAATTCTAAACGGGATATTAAAAAGTAAATTAAATTAAAAGGTATATGCATAAAAAATACAACACAATTAACATGCAAAAGCTAAAAAAAAAGCAAAGAAAAATATACAAAAGACAAAATTTATTTTGAGATCATCTGCAGTGTGTACCATTTAGCCCCATTTTTATTTCAAGTCTCTTATTATCTTCCGACTCTTTCATCTTAACGTCACAAATATGCAGTATTCTTTTCGCATCTATAATATGTATTCTTTTGTACTCTTAATTATTATGCTAATTAAAGAATGTCTTCGATATGTAGTTTAAGTCGTTCATCACACATATACACGTTATCAGTTTGTAAGTGAAATAATTGAAACTTGCAGTAAACAAAGGCTCGATATTGACTTGAAGATCTGAGTAGTGTCAAGCTGTCACGGTCAATGTTCTCCCTCTGTTGCACATCGTGTATCAATTGATAGACACTATGAACCTCTCATGTGCACTAAAGGTCAATCGATAGCGCCTCTATTTTTCGCTCGGAAAAATAACAACGCGCCTTTTACACGAGATGATTCGGCAGATATTATTTTCTCCGTATACGCGGTAATATATATGAAAGGATTCCTTGATAGCGCGAGCAGTGACCGCATTTCTGAAATTTTTCTCTTTCAACATGAATCATTGGACGCATTTGAGTCGATAAAAATAACATTTCGATATACGAATCATCCAGAAAATCGCAATATATTAATAGCAATTTCTTGCTACACGAGATAAAATTCCGTGGCGAAGATAAATCTGAGATCTGAACTGTTTTTTCGGAGAAGTTATTGGTTTTCGTGTGGTATTATTTGGACGTGATATGAAAGATTTGAGATTCTATTATTTATTTTATTTTATGAGATTCTTTATTATAAAAATTTAATAATCCAAAGTGAATGAGTTTGAGAAATTAATCGAATTAATTTTGCGCGTATAGAAGTCATTCTATTTCATAAGACAAGAAAAAGAGAGAGACGTCAATATATTATTGACCGATATATTGACTATGAATGCGAAGATTGTCCGTGATGTATCAATTGCATCGCATACGAGTCTCTACCATCATTTCGCAATTTATGATCATCCATCAAATCGAATTTGCAATCGATCTTATCATCTGTTCCGTTTATTCGAAAATATAATAGAAATTATTTGGGCATGCTACACAGAAAAATACATATTTACCTAATTTACCGCACGCAAATAATAATTATTTATTTTTTCAAATACTTTAAAAGTTTATATATCCGCAAGTCTCTATCATGAAATTCATTACAAGCATCAAATTTATTTAAAAAGAAAATTAAAGGACAA
>NW_017304461.1:1090168-1115187 GCF_001594115.1 Trachymyrmex septentrionalis | reverse complement strand
TATATATACACTTTTAGTTTTTTTATTTAGAGAATCCTAATTGTGTTATTATTTTAAATTTATTCAAAATATATATTCTAGTAAGTTCAATATTTTAATCGAGATTATTAAATTAAAACACACACACACAAATTCGATTCGCTTATATATCATATAAAGTCTTCGATAAATTTTGTAATCTTTTTCAAAAGAAAATAAACTCTTATTTTGAGTACATAATTGTGAATTTTTCTAAAATTTGCAATAAGCATATTTGAAGATTATATCAGAAATTATTGTTTGTTAAAGATTATCACTTACTTATTTAAAAGAAAAAGTTACTTAAAAGAGAAAAAGTAAATTGAGTAATCACTTTTCCTATAGCAAAATGTTTTTCTGTATGTAATGTGTTGCCGCATTTACATAAAGTAAATCGCTTTCATTCACGCCATCCTCATCGTCATTAATTTTGTCGTTAGACAAAAGACGCATGCACTTAACAAATTTTTTTAACTAACTGCATCTCTTCGGTTTTTTTTTGTCGGAAATGACCGAACAAGTTAATAGTAAATTCGGAGATTCCGCAGCGAACGATGGAAACAAAACGTTGCGAAAACTAAATGAGGTTCCGCTTTGGAATTCTAAGAATTCCGTTATAAGCGTTTCAATCTGCACACGTTATATCATAATACTATAATTTTCTTTACTTAATTGATACATATTTTACTCACAACTCCATATAAAAAATTATCGCAGAACTTTGTATGAAGTTTTTTCTATCGCTATCTTTTTGCAGAAATTAAGTCTGAATGTTACAAATAAAATTGAGATATATGAGACTGGAAGAATATAAGATCAGCCGAAGGCTCCTGTTCATTCACTAGCACTGTTTCAGATTGTGACGTCAGAAGTGAGAAAATACATAATAAAAATTCTTACAAAATGTATCAATATGGAAATATGTTTCCAATAAAACAACATTTATGCTATCGACAGAACTGTATAATATACCGAAAACTCTTCTTTTGTTTCGTTAATTAATAAATATACCTGGAAATGAATTATGCGTAACAGAAACGAAATAAGCTATGTTCATCATGCAGTTATGATAAATGTCAAATTAATAACGTATAGAAATAAATATGATTTAATTTCTCTTCAAAACAAGAAGACAGTTTTCTATTTGATAAGATATTTTATTGAATGCAATTGTTGTTTTACTGAAAAATATTTCTATTCAAATAAAGTTTACAAGAATTTTTATTGCGTTTTCTTATTTTTGATGTTACAATCTGAGATAGTAGGTATATACGTAGGTATATACGTAGTAGTGAGTAAAGAAAATATTATAAAAAAAATGAAATAAATAACAGATAGAATACGTTATTATTACGATTGAATTTTTAAACTGTCTTTTGAATAGAATATACTAGACAGATTCAATCACCATTGCTCCGAGACCCGCATTTAACGCTAAGTGCACTCGTATGTTTCTCAGTCTATCTTTCGGCCTACTATTATAACGCTGCGTTCCAATGCGTGAAAGAGGAAACGAAAAGGGAAACTTAGCTGCCGCGTTTCGCGCTCGACAATGTGGGATGTGAATACCTACAAATGTTGTGCGATCATATGTCGAGAGAATTCGAGCGTGTCGGAATATAAGTGTACCGTGCAGATTAAACTTACATATACTTATATGTAACCAGCAGTACAAATCATGCGCGCGCGAAAGGCCTTTGTGAACCGGAGACTGTTGATACCGAGAGCGAGGAACGAGAAGGAAGCCGGGACGAGTTAAAAAAAAAAGAAAAGGAGAGAGAAAGAGATAAATTGAATATACCAGGGACGAGTCGCGACCCCGGGAATTACAGCCGTGCGCCGAGAGAATCGAGGAGAAGGGCCGACTATACATTCTTAACTTCACGTTAGCACAGTTGACTGCAACATAAAGTCATCTTCTGCAGTAAAGGAAAATAGCGAGAGCCATCCACGGGGAATAGCTTACCGCACCTACCTAAATGTATTCAGAGGTAAAAATATTGTAGAGAAAAATATACATTTCCGCTTCCAGATCGTCACACACATCGATTTAGTTCCTTATCTTTAAGGACATATTTTTTGAAATAAAATTAAAACATTTAAAAAAATTACAGATTTTTTAATATTGCTTTTTAAATTAATATTAAAAGTTTGGTGATTTGGAACTTGGATAAAAAAAATTACCTAAGAAGTAGGTAGACACATGGAGAGAACGATTTTGCTTGAAGTATCTAAAATTTAGCTGGACACAGATCTGAAAATAATTTTGTTAGGTCATCAAAATAATTGCGTATTAATGTAGGAATCTCAAACTGAGGAGCAGTGTTACGTTCGAGCATCCTACATAATTTTTTTATGATTCAGACAAAATTTTCAAATTTGCATCTAGCTAACTTTTTAAATACTTTAGCAAAATTATTTCTTTTTAAATAATTATTAAAATAATTATTACGATAAAATAAGAAAACTTTCATTCAAATTATAAAATTTTATTGTTAAATGTAAATATTGACCTTATTGAACTGATTAATATGTATATAATATTCATTTTTATACCTGATTATATATCCTTAACATTCACGAAGATTATATAGTTATTTAATTTTACATATATTTCATCTTTTTACAAAGAGGATCTAGCTTGGCGATGCAATACATATTTAACTCCACAGCAACTTTAATGTTCCAGTACTGCGTTATTTCGTCAGAATTTTAATTGGATGCATAATTGAAAAGTTACTCATATTTAATGATATTTTACATCCAGTTATTATACAAACACGCTTATTGCATTTTAATTTATATTTGATAATACAATATTTCAATATTTTAATATCACGCAACGTTCTATCCATCGAAATGTTTCCTGAACAAAATTAGATTCCGGCTTCATGGAAAATATTCCATCAGAATTTCGTAGTGATTGGGAATATTCCGCACGTATCTGACGATCGGTACCTCAATTTCGATCGAGAGGCTCTGCGGTTTTCTCATTCGGCACAAGCTGCTTTTTGCAGTTCGTAACAACTGTAGCAATCGCTCGCGTTGCCGAAACGCGTTATCGCACACGCCCCCGTCCGCGTCTGGAGATATACATGTATTCAGTCGGTCAGTCAGTACGTGCACACCCCTTTAGCTTGCCTAGATAGCGATTGTGTTTTTACCAGCATACTATATACGCATTTAATATCCTCCTGTGATTTGCTAATCGTACGGTATTATCAGAGGATTTATTGTATAAAAGCTCTCTCTTTTTCTCTCTCTTTCTCTGCGTATTATCAGCTATATTTTCTGGACAAACGTGTACTCGTTGTGTCAGTTAAACATATTTTGTTCGCGACTGCTAAATTTCAAATATTTCACATTTAATACCTCCCTATTTATCAGAATATTAACGATATTTTTTTAAAATAGGTATATAAAGATAAAAATATAATAACTCAGCTGATATATGTGAATATCATTTGAGTTATTATCAGTGGATTGATAACATTAATATTTAATATTTTGCACAGAATTTTACACAGAATTATTAAATTTATACACAGAAAGGTTTTACTAAAGTATTTAAAGATTTAGTTAGATACAGATTTGTGGAAATAATTTATGTTTAGAATAATTATGTAGGATGTTCAACGCTGATTTCTAGAATATTTGTAGAAACTTTTGGAACTTTACTTACTTTTTGCAACATTGCTCATTATTTGAACATCCTACATAATTATTTTGATAGTTTTACAATCAAATTATTTTCCGATTTATATTTAGCCAAATGTTTAGAGATATCTCAGTAAAATCATTCTTTCTATATATATATATTCATCAGCTTTTTATCAGTTATTATGACTTAATACACGTTGTATAAAAGATAATTTTCTTCCTGTTTGGCAGGACTGCTTTTTTATATGATCAACGCTGATCTTTATCTGCTGTACATATTATACTGTTAGGTATCAAAAGATCAATGGTAATCCAATCCTTGAGTTAAATAACATTTTATTTTTAATTTCCAACGTATGTCAAAATGTAAATCGATCCATTTTTGTGGTTCCAAAGCAAACAACGTCCGTATTAACGTATGCACTTCGGTATGCACTTAATAAATAATAAATTAAATTTGAGTTAAATTTAGCACTTTTTGAATTAAATTATGCTTTAGTTAAATAATACATTTATTTTAATTGAATTAACATATTGAGTAGACGCAGTGGTAACTTCAACATGTAATTTAACTAAAGCAAATGTATTATTTATCTAACACCGCTAAAACCGCACCTGCCATTTTTGTCGCATCTGTTAATTCTTCTTTTCGAATTAATTTGGATTTGCACGTGGTGATTTTTGTGACTTCGTAAAAAATTACAAGTAATTTTACTTTTATGGTGACAACCTTCTCTCATAAAAAGCTAGATTTATCTTGAATCGCAATTGAGTTAATTTAAACTCGCGGTTCTAGTGTTAATAAAATATCTACTCAATAAAATTAACTCAAACAGGATATAATTTGACATTATAAGTTTAATTTTATGCGCTCGTCGAAGCCATAAAAATAAAGGGATATGCATCTCGTTTTTCATGAATCGGATGTCCTTTGAATGAACGTGTCTGCATTTTGACACTCAACAACGATGCGAACGCGGACGCTAAATCCGTCCGTGTTTGGGAGATTATAATTAGAATAGGAAACCTCGCAAGGTCGAACAACATGCTCGAGAGAGAGATCGCGTTTATTCATTGCAATCGCTCATACACCTTTTACATCTGATACGGACTGTAATTTTTGTTTAATATAATGATGTCTTGTAAAATGTCTTCATTACTGCTTGAACTTGCGTTTTTTGTTTACAGTTGAAATGAGCTGTTAAAGGACCTTGCACAAAACGTACGGAAAATGGGTCCCGGCTAATTTGACTGAAATAATGAACATTTTTTGAGTTATTGTAACATCAAATTCTGCAAAATCGCTGTTTTGGAAGAGTTTGATGTATAACTCAAAAACTGTTCATTATTTTACTTCGTGTCCATGGAGGCTTTTGATCAGGACGATCAAAACTACAACATATTACAAATTCAGCCAAATTAGCCGGGACCCATTTTCCCTATGTTTTGTACGAGGTCCTTTCCAAGTTGTACGAAATCTACTTTTTTCATTTATATTTATCTTTTGTATCTATATTTACCTTTTTCATTATACACTCATTAATTTTTTATTACTCTTGTTTTCCATATTAAGGGGTCTATTACTTTTAGATATCAAAGGAGCAATAGCCATCCAATCCCTTGAATTAAATAACATTTTGTTATTTTCAATTTTCATATGTGTCAAAAAATGTAAATCAATTCCTTTCTGTAGTTAGCTTTAATGTAAACAATGTTTATATTAACGTGTGTGCATAGTGAAGAAACTAATTTTAAGTCAAATTTAGTAAATTTTTTCAGTTAAATTATTTACCTAACACCATTGGTTTACTTAAATTAACGACTTATTGAGTAGAAACAGTGACGAGCTACATAGAAATGGTAAAAAATAACTCAAATTGGATATAATTCGACATAGTATTTAGAAGAAAAGAAAATAATTTGAAGAATTATTGAAAGAATAATCGAAAAGTTTAATTCTCATTTTTCTCCTCCTGTTTCTGGATGAAAGCTTAAATTAATGGGCGGATAATTATAACGTACAAATAATTTACCCTTTTGTTTGCAAGATCACTTTTCGCGTCAATTAGAGAAGCATCTCGCGATAACGTCGAATAGATTTATCGCGCACGATAATCATATATGGAAATGTTGCAATTCATAGAATAGCTGGGCTTTAATACTTGGCGCTGATTCACTGCTTCATTCGCGTTTATTCGGTGCCCCTTCGTACGCTCGCTCTTGCGTTGCACTTTCATTCCAAGCCCTCTCGTCGTGACTTCGATATTGCGGGATCATCGGTCGGTCGGGCGAGAGATACATTAAAGGCGTGGGAAACTATCCGCGGCGAAACATTGCTTAACTCCCCGTCTTTTTCGTCGTCGGTCATATAAACATAGTCTCTCCAGTGCGTAGACAAGATGCTCGGCAAATTATGAACAAGCGCGATATGAGTAGTTACGATATCGTTTAATTGTGAACGGACATGATTATACTTTCAACACTATCGTAGGTCAATAAGAATTCGTATTAAAATGTTACGTAAATATTAATTCATTAGTGTCAATGAGTAATTTTATTGAGAATTGCAATCAGATAAAGAATTTTTACAGACACAGATTTAGTGTACAAGTATTGAACATAATGGATTTGGAGCGCTACTACAAACTTTAAAATTCAAGCAGTTATAACGTCATTAAAAATTAACGAAATTTAAATTAAAAAAGAGAGTTTTAAAGCTTAATAAACTCTCTACTTTCGAGAAGTCACTATGCCTCTTGAGTTTTTATGAGTTTGATAATTTTAATATATAGGAAATTAAAGCTAGACAAACTGGGAAATTTAAAGTTTTTTCTACAAATTTTTTTAAATGATTTTTTTTTTAATATTTCTAAGATTTGTTGTTACTGAATTATCGCGGATTAAATAGGAGCATTTTTATTTTGATTGCTCGTAACTTTGTTAAAAATCATTGCATCACAATTCAAAAAACGGATTCTTAAAGCTGAAGCGTTACTCTATCGAATGATGTAATTGCCATTTTTTTTTTTTTAAGAACAGATGCAGACACGTTACAAATGAAGTAACATTATAAATTTTTGTTCCAATTCACAATATACATTCTAGTATTTAAAGTATCACATTTTTAAGTTGATTATAACGAGAATTTTATTAACTTATATACTACTGATAGATTTTGTTGAAGCATCTCAAAATTTAGCTAGATATAGATCTGAAAATAATTTTATTGAGCTATCAAAATAATTATGTCGGACGTTCAAACTGTTGCTAGAATGTTAAAACTTTGCAGCATTGTTCATACTTGAGATTCCTACATAATTATTTTATGGTCTAACAAAATTATTTTCAGATTTATATCTAATTAAATTTTCAAATAGTTTAGCATTCTTTCCGTGTATAAATTAAAAAATAGATTGACAAAAATTGCCATAAAATTATCTGTTGGCAGGAAATTTTTGGAAGTGTATATTAAATACATATCAATTTTTTATGGATAAGCTTGTACGTTTATTATTATGTTTTATTGATATTTTATGCAGAATATTACCTGCAGGATCATTTTTACCGTATTATCGACTCAATTTGGAGTAAATTTTTTTTTTTAGAAAAAATGCCTCTAATATATCTGAAAATTTCTGCTTGATCAAGCAATGTTTGAAAGAAAACGATGTTTTGCATCTTAATGTACGCCCATAGCAACCGTGTATCAAGTTTGTAACCGACGAATAATATGGACCACCGTGTCAATAATGACACCGAATATTGTCACGTTTGGAACCGATGACAACGCAATTGTTAACTTTATTATGCGGTATCGCCGTCCTTCTGATGTAGATCATTACTTTCGTTAATCAATCGCGATTGATGGATGTCGCATAGATTGCCGTCGTTCACTTCGTCGTCGTCGTCGTGTGGCGAATGACTTCATCGTCACGTAAGCTTTATCATCATGCCAGATTTCGGCGAGCTTCGAGTTCGGTACATGCAGGTCAGAGTTACCATCGTGCCACGGTGATCGATAGCATCGGATATTCCCATTTTTAGGTATGACGAAGGAAGCTTCAAATATCGAATTTTCACTTGTTCTTAGACGACACATATTTTAGGACAGAATTATGTAATTAATAAGACAGATTGATTCATTGTATTTAACCTGTATTATTGTAAGACAGAATATCTCATTTTATGTGTCGTAAATACAATCCATATTTTAGGATAGAATTGTATAATTAATAAGGTAGAATATCTCATTTTACATTGTTGTAAATATAATTATAAATTAAAAGGAAATTTTACATTACACTAATTCAGATGTGCGCGATCAAAATATAATGTTTCTCTTTGATTTTTTATTTTTAAGTCTTCTGTGGGTTATCGTAGTTTATCATGCTGGGTCACGCCTGTATATGACAATTTAATGGAATTATATTATGAATAAAAGATATTAAATTCTTTTATTAATTATTGTAATTCTTCCACGCTTATCAAGCGTGTTATTTGCTTTTGAGATTAATTGCTGCGGCAATAAGCTACAATTGTAATTAAAAATAAAGATCGTAGATTGTGATTATTAAATCACTTGGTTTGCTACGCATATGTTGATAAAATGCGAAATACGAAGAATGACAACGAGAATTATGCGAATGCTGAATCATACGAGTCTTTTGAATCATCTTTGAATATCTGAATCATCCGAGTGTTAAAAAATGCAGCTGGACATTCCATCTTTTTTAAAAAAAGGTTTACCTGGAATCGTGTTGATATCTTGCGATCATAAATCCTGCAATTATGAATTAAGGATGTATTACATGTATTTTTTGATGAAATGAAAAAATTATAAAAAAATTAGCCATTTTTCTGTATTATATTTGTGAAAGTGAAAAGTTTGACAGCGATTTAGAATCTGGATTAAAAATTATTCCAATAGGAAGTTTATTAAAAAAAAGTCTGTAAATTAGAAAATTTTTATTTTAATTATAAAATTGTATTATTATATATTCAGTTAAAAATAAATGCTAATATTTTTTTCATTAATCTGAAATTCTTATACTTATATTGTTTTTTATTAATTACCGACATTATACACAAGTTTAAAGGGTTCTTGAAATAAAAGATAATTTACAGCAAATGCTATACTTATATCTATTTTTGAACTAAAATATTGAATAATGAAACATATTTAAACACAATTAAAATTGCTAAAATAATTAAAATTATCCCGCCGCATCTTTTCTTTCTTTCATTTTCGAGTCACTGAATCGGTTGGACCACTTCACCATAGCATCCGTCTGCATCTTTTACTTGCTATGATGTACCTTTTTGTTCGCCTTACGCTCAGAATTCAAACTGAATCGAGATAAAAAGCGGTCGATGATTTTAATTAATGACTTAATTACACTTAATGTGTTACGCTAGGCAGCTGTTGTTTTATTGTACTCGCGATTCAAAATTGATTTGCTTTTACCTCGCACTTTCACGTATATAATTGCTGAATGTTTCCATATTGTACTAACGGACATGTATACATTGTTAAATATCAAAGGAACAAAGCTAACCCAAAATCTCTTGAATTAAATAACATTTTGTTATTTCATGTGTAGCAAAATGTAAATTAATTAATTTCTCTGGCTGAATTGCTTAATTTCAAAGTAAACGTTATTAATGTATGTACTTACTAAAAATAACAAACTAAATTTGGATTAATACATTTTACTAGTTAATTATTTAACTCCATTATTTTAATTAAGTTGATGACATATTGAATAGGAAGAGTGGCAATCTAAAAAAAATTATTAAAAATTACTCGATTTTTGGTAGAAACATATTTATAAATTCATAATTTCAAATTAGATATAATGAATGTATTAAACATTATGAATTTAGCAGTGTAGAGAAGAGATACGTGTCTATCGTAACCGTGACTTGAAATCCGAGGTAAGGGGAAATGAGGCGTTTACGAGAGATTCTCACAATACGATAGCGTTGTCGCCAGTGATGGCTATGAATCATATATATGTAAATTACGTTGTAATCTTATAAGGTGGAGGTCAGTGCCTCTCATTGTAGCTTATACTGGACGCGAAGTTTCGCACCGTATCTGCATGTCGTTTCCTCTCGAAGTTGAAATCACACACACGAAAATCGCATTCTTATCTCCGGAAATAATACTTTTAAGATGGACTTGGATTCGCCAAAAAATAAACTCTTTCTCTTTTGTTTCAGATTTAATTCATTGCACCAATGAACCGAATGTTTCCATACCGCAGCTCGCTAATCTCCTGATAGAACGCTCACAGATTGCAAACTGGACGGTAGTCTTTAAGGCCCTGATCACCGTGCATCACATGATGTGCTATGGCAACGAGGTAATTACCTTTCGGGCGCTGGTCTAATTTGCGAGACGTTCCGTATATTCTTTTGAAATGATTTTTCTATTTACAGAGGTTCACGCAGTATCTCGCGTCCAGCAACAGCACGTTTCAACTCAACAATTTCCTCGACAAGAGCGGCGTACAAGGTGATTATTTTGTAAATGATCGTTTTAGCGAGGCTTTGCGTTCTTCTTGGGATACCACAATATGTTCCAGAATTGACAAACGCCAACGATACGGAGCATTATCCTTTACGAAATTCGCTGAGAGAAAAAAATGGTCATAATTACCATAATTTAACTATAATTTACGGTCATTTTTGGTGCCCACTATATATTTTATGGTAGAACTATAAACATAATTATTATTACTAATGTCGGTACGCTCAGCAGAAAAAGTAGCTTTGCAACTGCAGTTGTAGGATTCTTTAATATAATTGGTTATATTTAGTGAGGAATTTTAAAGGCAAGAATTATCTATATTAAAGATCTTACAGTTGCAAAATTATCTTTTCTACTAAATGCAGTCAATATAACAGTAATGACTATAAAAATGAATTTCTCAACCATTATTATTTTATTATACAATTACAGTGACAATACCAAACATTTTTCTCAGTGTGATATGAATAATGTTACGTTATTTGTTGGCATCTCGTAAATTTAACTTATAAAAGAATAATTATCATTTTAAAATAAGATAAAGTTACAAACAAATATAAACATTTTGTTAAAAATTTTAATTTTTTACAAAGGATAATTATTCTTCGAACTCCGTAAAGAAAATGGTGTCGTATCTAAAAAAAAAACTAATCTTTTAACCAAATTTGGAAATGCGATTAATCTGGGAAAATTAACGTTCATCTTGCGTATTAACAAAACCATTGCGATATAAACTCATCGCAACACGATGTGCACGGCTTTCTCCACTTCTGCCTAAAAAAATTGTAGACATTCAGTCATCAAAAGACTCAAGTGTCAATAATCGAGCGAGCTGATTTGATATGCACGCGTCGCACAGAAAATTGCAACACGCCGTAATTTGAATAGCCGATCGCGAACATCTCGATTCTATGTCGAGAACTTGTTTACAGAAGATCTAATTTTATTCACTAATTGGAGATCGTTAAGCGTAATGTTAATTGAATGTTACATCAATCGATAGCAATTATTGAATTGTTTAAATAATGATTACAAATTAAACAATACGAAACGGTACTCTTCTGTTCTAATTATAAATCTTTTAAAAAATTTCTATACTACTGATTTTCTCGCATTGCGTAGCTATTATCCGTATGGGAAATGCAAATCTTTCTCTTTTCCATGTATCTATGGCATCTATGTGTACGATTTACTAACCTGGACTAACTTTCTATCTCTTTGGGCATGAAGCAGGAATACGCGTGGGTGAGTTCTAATCACAAACGTCCTTCTCATTTTACCATTAATGGTACTCATTAACCATGCTTCATAGTTCTATATATGTGTTCTAACTTTGCGAGAATACAAGAAATTAATGTATATTTATGATATTATGATAGAACCTAACTGTTAATCTATGTATGTACCAATTGATGTGTATTGATAATTACAACCAAATACTATAAATATATGATTAGACTTACAAGATGTTTGACAAAATTATAGTTTCCAATCGGCGCTGCACGCTTGTATAACTTTATGAAATTAATGCAATCGCACCGGCGACTTTCTAATTTCACTTTTACGCATTGTTGCGTGGCGATGCCTATTAGTGCTTTTGTTGTATTTACGGTATTTATTTTGAATACAAATGAGTAATTATCGTTCTGTTCTGTGCATCAGGATATGACATGTCGCCCTTCATCAGGCGCTACGCCAAGTATCTCAACGAGAAGGCTCTCTCCTATAGGACGGTAGCGTTTGACTTTTGCAAAGTAAAAAGAGGGTACGTATTGAGAACATTTTTTTCTAGACCACTTGAAATTTTATCTCGCTGTATTTAACGAGAGAATTAACCTTCGTTGCGTAATTGACATTGCAGGAAGGAAGACGGCACTCTACGCACAATGAATGCCGAGAAACTCCTGAAAACTTTGCCGGTACTGCAGTCGCAACTTGACGCACTGCTGGAATTTGATTGCACGGCTAACGACCTCACGAATGGCGTCATAAACATGGCCTTCATGCTCCTCTTTCGAGATCTTATCCGATTATTCGCCTGTTATAATGATGGCATCATTAATCTGTTAGGTAATGCTATTCAATAGTCTCTTTTTTTATGGCAAGAAATGCATATTCAAAGACTCATGAGAATAGATCAATTAATCGGATGATTATGGTAACCTTCCAGAGAAATATTTCGACATGAACAAGAAACAATGTCGGGATGCTTTAGATCTTTACAAGAAGTTCCTTATACGCATGGACAGGGTCGGGGAATTTCTGAAAGTTGCGGAAGTAAGTTATACGATCTGTATGTGAAAGCAATCAATGATGTTAAAGATAGTTATTGCACATGTTTCGTTTCTTTACAGAATGTTGGTATCGATAAAGGAGACATACCAGATCTGACGAAGGTACGTGTGCTTAAAGTTTATTATCTCGCTATCTCGCTATATTGTTTAGAATAAAAGTTTGTTCAATTGTCTTTAATTATCGGTTTGAGGAACTATTAACAATGAGTGAGCGAAAAAACTAATATTTAACCGATAAAGTATGATAATATTTTCATTTGTTTCTTCCTCTTACATTACTGACAGGTAATAACATCTCTGATTATATTATTTTAATGAGGTAGAGTTAGTGTGGCATAGTATAGAGCAGCATAGATAATTGGGCGATATTTATTTTGGGAGATTTTGTGAGCCAATTACACTGGTTTTTTTTAATTATGTTTTTTAATACGTGCGTATTGAAAAAAGTAGTATAATGAAGGTGACAAATTCTCCTAAATAAATGCATGTATTTTAGCGGAGAGAAATCTCTTCTAGACTAAATATGCACAGCTAAATTTTACTTTGCACTTAACTGAAAAACTTTAATAACGTTCTGTAAATAATGGACAAATGATTTTTTTAGGCACCGAGTAGTTTATTGGATGCCTTAGAACAACATCTCGCTTCCTTGGAAGGAAAGAAGGGCTCCGCCGCGAACACGCCAACGCAATCAGCAAGGTATGCCGACTTTTTCCATTTATTCGACTCATTTAAGTCTCATATAACAATCGATGTAGGGATAACTTAAAATTTCCTATGTTGAATGCTATTGAAATCGATATACTTGATCTCCCTCTCTATATACTTCCCGAAAGTCCATCGTTTTCGTCTCATTGTTCTTTCATATCCGATAATCAAAGACACGTTCTTCTACACATCTTTACAAGCTTTTTAAGCTATGAGTATTTAAATATTACGTTTATTGCACATGCACATGTAACAATTATGACACAGGATTACGTTCCTTTATTTCGAATACGATAAGTTGATTCATTGATCATTTTATATTCATAAAAATACCGTCACTTTTTATTTTTCTTAAACAAATGTTACAAAAGGTTTTGGAAGATAGTACTATCTTTGGATATATTCTCTATTTGAATAGTTATCCAACTTGTAAAATTTGTCGAGATGGTATCCCCTGGATACAAGGTTATAATTTTCTCTGATATTTAATATTTAGTTATAGAATATTCAATTTACGTTTGTATCCTGACCTATTTTAGGTATCCATGCTATGCTCCTAAATTTGGTATTCAATTTTTATGTATATGTGTGTGTGTTTCTCACTGAAACTGTAAATATAATTATTGCGCTATCTAATCTCTATCGCTCTTGTATACTGCATGAATTTACGATAATGTATTTAGATAATTGACGTGTTTCCCTATAGTCTATTGATTATCGAGCATGTGCTATAATAAATCGTCAATTGAAATTAATAATATTGACGATTTAATTTTATTGCCTAAAATTTAATAACGAATAATGTTAATTGATGGCTATAATAGTAAAATTTGTTGGATACGAAATGGCATTTATTGTAATAAATATTTAACTCATTGAAGTATACAATCAGTGTTAAAATAATAATAACATTTTAATGCACATATATATTTATCTCGCTTATTATCGTAGTAAATTCACCATACTTATAGTATGCTATTGAAAAATGAACAATTTCTAAATCAATATGTACTGTGTAATATAATTTGTTTGAGTATACACAAGCTTGATGCCATGTTTCACTACAAAATATAGAACACCTGTAAATGCATATATGTATATTAGGAAATTTAGTAAAAAAAGAAATGTAAAAGAAGAACGAAAGCGTGTGAGAAAGAAGAGAGAAAAGGAGTGTGTATGCGTGCGCGAAAGAGAGAAAGGATGCATGCGAGCGTGCGAGTGGTAATGCACACTATGCATTTTTACGCATTGTTACATCTATACGTACTACACCGTTTGTTTTTTGTTTTTTTGTTTGTCTCTTCTCCTTTGTTTTCAATTATCAATTTTCCTTTACGCTCCTTTCTCTCTCTCGCCACATTTTACGAACTCGCTGAAACGGACCTTCCGTATTCTTCTTGTCCGTCCTCTTTTCTCCATCCATCGACACCACAACATCCTATCATCGCCCAAAAGCAGCAATAGAACCAATGTAAAGTCGGGAGTGTCCGCCCTGTCTTCCACCAGTAACGCGTTCGGAACAGCAGCCAGCAATGCGCGGCTCGAGCAAACCGGGAATGGCCATATCGACGAGGCGTTGCGACAGCAAGCTCTCGCGGAAGAGGAAGCTGCCATGAATCAATACAAGGTACTAGTTCGCGCAAAGTATTACTAATTAAAATGAGAAACAAAGCTGTGACAGATGGAAAAATTTTAGATTGCGATGCTACTATCATTTTAACGTATCAATTTTCTATTTAAGTTTTAGATATTTGTTTCATTTCAATTTCTTCTTCGATTGCGATTTCCTGCATATAAATGTTATATTAATTTCTAATGTATATGTTGCAGGCAAAAGTACAATCGCCGTCAAGTACTAGCACGAATCCCTTCCTCAGTTCGCCAACCAATAATGCTAATCAACCGATTGTGGACTTGTTTGGTGCAACAGCCGAGAGCCAGGTACGTCTATGTCTTTCATTTGACAACTGGTCTGTTCTTTTCAACTGAATTTTTTGCGTTCATCTTTCCACTTATTTTTTCTACAATGGAGAGAAAAGTATGAAAAACGAACGATTATTATACAAGAAATTCAACCAAAAAGAACTGATCTAAGAGTGATTCCATTTGAAGCGAGCTAATCAATTGTTATAACAACAGTCGTCTCAAAAGGCATCGGATGATCTACTGCAACTTGCGGGCAATCCGTTCGCGAACATGTTCGGAGCACAACCACCTACAGGAACGACGCAACCCGCCGCTCAGATGCAGAACAACATGTGGATGACCAACGGTACTGGTGAGCACGAGCACTTAAAAATCGATATAGTCTCAGTGATCATCGCTGCTTCTCTCGTCACCGCGCTTGTTTATGATATTTTTCCCCCTTTTATTTTAATTCATTTTCTTTCATTTTTCCATTTTCTTTTTTTCTTTTAGGTTTCGCGCCAACTGCGCCACCAGCAAATAATAACTTTGTTACAGATAATAGTTTTTCCTCCGTATTCGGAAATCAAGATCAGCAATCCAGTAAGTGCTTCACTAGCGAAGTAGACATATAAAACGGGATTATATTATACAAACACATTCACACGATTGAAAAATTCCGTTTACTTTTATTTTCTTTTTCTCTGCCAGTCTTTATACATCTCTCTTCTTCTTTCTATCATAGAACTTTTGCGGTCATTTTTATAATATCTTTTGCATCATACATCTTATACATTTTTTAGATACTTAGTACGCCTGAGCAATCACACTTGCTGTTTAACGCTATAGGCAAAGATGTACCGGATGAAGCAGCGTTTATAAACAGCGTTTATAGCTACAAAAACAGTTTTGTTGCAATAATAGTAATGGCAGTTTAACAAAATGTTTATTTTGCAATTATTGGACGTTGTCTTCGTGCTGATTTTATTGTATTTTTAGATTCAAAGGAATAATCCTATCTTAGCAATTTCTATCTATCGATGAAAACTTCAAATCGTTGTAAAATAAACATTCTCTTGAACACACGATCAATGATAATTTACTTTCTTTTTCCATTTTTTTTTATATTGTGGCTACTAATAAGCGCTGGTTATTCGATACATTTTCCAAATGCAATGTTGTCGCGCGACATTATAAAAGAATGCAGCCGAGCTACATTGCGTTAACATTGTATTTGAATATTTCTTTTTTTTTCTTTAATTAACGTATTAACGGGTGACGGTGTAACAATTGCAAAATATTTTACATTATTACTTCGTCCGGGCACGAAAGAGGAGGAAGCTAACTTATGCACCTTGATCACTTTCTGCGCAAGCTGGCGCCCCAGGAACGGCCGCGTCCGTACCTAATCCCTTCATGTCCGATTTCCCGTCCCTCGGTACCACCGGCAGCCAGCAGGCGACGAACGCAGGCGCCTTCGGGCTCTTCGATCAGAACGCCGGCGGCGTTGTTGGCGGTGAATCGGTGCAAGCAGTGCAGACGGGAACGGTAGCAGCCGGAGACCTTTTCAGTGCCGGTCAGACGGATCTCTTTGGGGGTGACGGGTCCGCCGCCGCGATGAGGACCCCCGCAAACGGCGGCGACGGGGATGCTGCGGCGGCCGAGGTGGTGGCGTCGGCGGCGCCTTCAGTCGCCGGCAAGACATCGTCCACGGCTACGCCGCCACCTAGACCACCGCCACCCGCGACCGCCGTTGCTGCCGCGAACGGTGCCGCACCGCGTGCACTGTCTCCGACACACGGAGCGTCACATGGTAGGCCAGCGATGGCAACGGCGGCAGCGGCCCCGGCCTCTTCTGCTGGCAAGAGCGCTTTCGATGATCTCAACGACAGTATCCGTATGGCACTGGGTGGGTCTCCGTCGCGGCCAGCACCCATGGTTCAGCAGCAGCAAGCTGCGATGATCGCCCAACAGCAGCCGTTGCAACAACAAATGCCGCCGGCTGCGGCGACGGGTGCCGGTATGTTCGGCATGAATGATCCTGCGACCGGGCAACCCATGATGACCGGTGCGCCGATCGTCGGCTATGGTATCCCTACCCAAGCCCAAGTCCCCGTGGGGTACGGTTCGCCGGCAAAGCAGCCGATGTCAGGTGACGGGAATGCCTAAACTAATCCACGCCAATAGCATGATAATCGCACTCGCTGTACCCTGCCGACTTAAGTCTTTCTTTGTTTTTCATTTTTTCTCCTTTTGGTCTGATTGCGTCGCGATATTGCATCCTAAATAACGTGAAAGTCTAAAAGGTATCTAGAAAAACATACAGATTTTTAAAAGATAATCTTCAGATATCTACGAGATGTCTCTTGGACTTTTGTGTTGTCAAGGAATTGCTTTTTCAATTTATATATATTGCCCGATCAGCAAGATATATTAAGTATTTACACTTAAGCACGTGAGAGCATTAGATAATTCTGATTAATTTTAACGTTTTCACGAGTAGATAAGCATGCCTGTGTTATTTATAACATTCTAGACATCGCAAAAATTATTGAAGAAAAATAGACTAGATTACATCACTTTTTGCTTAAGTATATTCATAAAACACGATAACCTCTGATCGTTATTTTTTTTCACACATAATTTGCAATTCAATTTGTTTACAACAATTTGCATGTTCGTGACTTTAATTGTACAATATACATAATTCTTATTTTAAGTTATTTTGTTTAGAGAATTTACAGCACGCTGTTATAGAGATTTTAATAACGGTTTTGAATCCTTTAAGATTAAATCCTTTTATTTTATCAGGAAATACATTTAGTAATTATGCTTAATTCTATAAATTTATAAATTTATATAAACTTCGCGATTTATTTAAAATTTTAATTTTATATCTGTATCTTTGCTCGACGTTATAAATATTGCTTAGGAATTTTGACAATGTGATGCTATGTCTACGAGTATCTTGAATTTCATTTCATTTCAGCAGGGCAACCGGTCGGTGCAGCCAACACCGGCAAGGTCCTTACTGGAGATTTGGACAGCAGCTTAGCTAGCCTTGCACAAAACTTGACCATCAATAAGAGCGCACAGCAGCAAGTTAAGTAAGTATGATCACATTTTTATTTATTATGAGCGATTCGATTTCTAGGATTATGCAAATTTTAATATATTTATGAGAATGATAATAGATTCATATAAATAATTCATAGAATGTTTCGAAGTTGAGTTTATGTAACATATGAAGCGACGAATTGATAAATATTTTTCTCTTGCAGAGGAATGCAGTGGAACTCCCCGAAGAATGCCGCGAAAACGGGTGGTCCAGCCGGCGGATGGTCACCACAGCCAATGGCGGCTACTACTGGTGCTGGATATCGGCCCATGGTGAGCCTTTCTATTTTAGTTGTCGTAAAGTATCTTCCGCATGTTTCTTCTGATTGTCAATACACCAAAACACACACGTACACACCCACTATTTTTATGCATTATTTTCAAAGAATCGGTCCCACAATAAAACTCGATTATTCTCATTCAGAATTGTAGATTATTACTTAGTTTGTTCCTTACGGTATCATTTCAATTTTACGTAGGAATCCTACGCGGACTAGTAAATTATTTTAGCTTGTTAGCAATCTGTTAAGTACATAGCATTTTCGTATCTTTAGCTAGACATATTAAGATGTAAGTTTATCATTAAGCCGTCTCGTCCGCCATGGGACTCTTCTGCTCTCTTCGTAATATCGTAACGACAATTTTCTCGTCAATTAGCACCGTTTAGGTGAGTGCGTTTTGCATGCACAGCATATGGCATGTTATTGACTATGTTGCAGGGCCAAGGAATGACGCAACTGCTACCTACGAGCACCACGACTATAGCTTTCCCCTCACAGCCAGCGATGATGGTAAGTCCTACGATCGCGAACGTCTTTGTTTCACATGCAGCTAACGAGATGTTTAACTTAATAAAGCACCAAACTCATCTCACCTCATCGGATCACGAGTTTCTGTACACAAGAATAAGCGTATGATAACACGAATTGTCACTAACTCACTCTGTCAATAATGACAATCGTTGTACAAATCGTATAATGACTTTTATTTCACGTGGCAAAGCGACGAATCGTCAGAAGATGACAATCCGATTCGACATCTCATTTCATTTCCTCGCATTATGTGCTTATGCATCGATATGTACTTTTAGCGCACGTTTCAAGAATGTAGTAGACAGTACTTTATCGCAGTTATTTATATTCCTATAGATTGATATTCAGATTTATTTCCCCCTATACTTGGCTGTAATTTGCTTGCGGTGTTAATCTCTAGATAACATAGATAAGTTTTAGGATTATACAAAGCGCGGTCGTGTATAAATATTTATTACACCGATGTACAGGTAACATATATTAGAATAGATACTATTCTATAGATAGATATTACACTATATTTCCTGCGAGAAAAACGTCGCAAATATAAAAAGAGAATTGAGGAAGAGACTGGTCTTGTTAGAAGAAAAAAAGTATTTATAATATATATTTTATCTTATAGATTATGTATTTGTGATGACATTTCTTTTAAAACTAATGGTTGCTATTGTTTTCAGAGTAATCTATAAGATAAAACAAGAAGAAATCTAACAAGGAAACCATCGGAACCGTCTCTCACTGATTTTAATAGACTTTGGATATATTCTAAATTCTAAAGCCTCAGAAGTAGTAATCTATATTTTTTGTCTGTTTATATGAAGGATTGAAACAATCCCTGTAAGTAAGAATAAATTAAAGTATTTGATATTTTCAAAAAATGAATATGCAATTATATTAAAAGCATAAAATATCATAAAACTTTCGATGAAACAATTTTTATATCTCTCAGTTTTAAAGATATTCGCTATAAATGAAAAAAAAATCCATTTTTTTCAAGAGATTATTTCAAATCTTGAGATAAGCAGATAAAAAATATGAGTTTAATATTTTTTGATACTTTACAACACATATAAACCTTATCAAAATTAATGAAGAACAATTTCGATGTTTCCCTTTTAAGTATTTTTCTTTTTTCCAGCTATTGCTTAAATTTCAATTGTTTACATAATGTAAAAATAATCGATCGGACTAATCGTTATTTTAACATTAAGGAAGACGTTAAACTTTCGCAGGCACACGCTTCCTTTTGTACATATATCTCATTTCTCTCGCTCTCTGGTGTCTGTAGGGTATGCAAGGTATGCCGATGGGCATGCAGGGTATGCAGGGTATGCAGGGTATGAGGCCGATGATGTGTACTATCCCAGGTGCTTCCGCCGCCGGTGGCGGTATGATGGTTGCGGGAGGAGCTGCGCCCATGATGGCCATGCCCGGCGCAAATCCTATGATGGCCGGTCCTAATTTGCAGCAACAACAACCTCAACCTGCTGCAGCAGCTCAGCCACAAGGCAATGCTGTCCAACTCGATCCTTTTGGTGCTCTGTGAAGGGATTAGGTACCTACCTTCACTTATCATTCTGTGTGTCGTGTCGTTGCTGAAGATGTCGTGGCGTAATAATAGAATGATCTGTGATAAGGAACGTGTGCCGACTAAGGATAATACGACAATCTGTAACTTTGACGGATAATCAAAACTGAATTTCCTTCCTCCATTTTATCGAGGAATCTCGAGAATAGCTTAGTATATATAATTTTATTAAATTCTGTTTAGGCAAAAATTGGATCTGTGATGGTGTAATTTTATGTAATTGTATATTTTACTTCTTAAATTTGAATTTATTGCATTTTTGTACAAGTCTTATATTTCTTTTTAACAGTTTGAATGGGTGTCGCTCTAATGCTGGAGATTAATAATGTACAATAATCTTTGTAACTTATGTATTTGTGATTAATAACAGGTGTCTTGTAACATTCAACTCTTCGAGATTTTCGAATTGTTAATCTTAAAGATAATCTATAATTCGAAATTAGAAAATTTTTTTAATTTATGTGTTGAATTTATTATAATATTGTTATTTTTACATTACACACACGCACACGCGCGCGCGCGCGCGCGCACACACACACACACACACACACACACATACGCACATTCAGTGAGTACCTTTCCCAAAGCTGTAAATTATTAAATTTCATAGTATGCGCATTTTTGTATGAAGATGATATAATTTTTATTTTGAGTAAATGTTTTTTGTATTAAATTATATAAATATAAATCTTATATCTAATTCTATTTTAAATTA
The DNA here is from genome assembly GCF_001594115.1 of Trachymyrmex septentrionalis. Classification (NCBI taxonomy): domain Eukaryota; kingdom Metazoa; phylum Arthropoda; class Insecta; order Hymenoptera; family Formicidae; genus Trachymyrmex; species Trachymyrmex septentrionalis. Next base: position 1,093,838 of record NW_017304461.1, on the reverse strand, counting down.
TGGATTGTCTAAAATGGACTTTACAATGGACGAAACTTGATTGCTTCGTGTTACTAATAATGCACACGTTTACCTTTTCTCTATCATTGCGCAGCATTATCATCAATCTGTTCGACGCAAAGAAAAGGAAAACATTTCAAGATTAATCCTTTCCCTGTAAATATCGATTATTAATGACTAAAAAATAGATTAAGTTATTAAGTTAAATAATTTTTTACGTAACATGACATTCCATTTTTATACTAAAGCTGATTATAAATGACTGTTTCAGGATTCCAAATGGAATTAAGAAGAACGAAGCAACATTTTGTAAATACCATGTAATATGCCTAGAAAGAAAAGAAACAAAGCTAATGTATCCTGCTTTTTTCTGTTAGGCCCAATCAATCTTGAATCATTGATTGTCACTCGAATCGTCTCACTATAAATAGGAGTCGTAAATTGTATCATACTTCCTGTAATATGCTCGCTGAGTATGCAACACGTGTTATTCCGATATAGCGTCCTTTCCACGAGCATTAGCAAAAGTTAAATGTTGTTTAAGTAAATATCTGTCTACTTTTTTATGCAAAAAAAAGGGGACAAATTGAGTCTGAATTGCGCGTAGACAGGGCGCTTTTCTTCGCCTTGAAGTCCCGTAGCCGGGCATAATTATGTAGCTTAGATGAGAGTTGTTCGAAACGCGAATTGCGTTTAGAATGACACGAACGTACGTTGAATTTTCCTGGTGAGGATTAACTGTGATAGTACTGCGCCGTGTGCCGCGCTGAACAGTTTTTCTTCGTTGACACGTCGAGTAAGCCTATTATCGAAGAGATGCATTTTCTAAGTTCGATGAAACATTTCCGTAATTACGTAGCGATATTTAGATATGACTTAGTTTTTACATGGGGGGGAGAGAGAGATTGTGTATCCGATAGAGAGATCGGTAAGAACGCATTCGAATATGGTGAAGACACTTGGTTCGTCATGGTTCTAAACGTATTCGCGTTAGATTATATACACGTAGCTGACGATTGCACATACCAATGCCCGCGTTAAAGGCGCAAGACCGAAAAAATCGAAATAAAAATCACATCGGCATATCCTCTTTTATTGTAATATAGTATATATATATATATATATATTGTTGTGTGAATGTACGGATATGTAATTTCGGGATGATGCGAGGAAGAAAGAAAGAGAAAGACAGTTTCGAGGAAATTCTTTTATCGAAGTATTAAAATATAATATTAAATACGATAAAATATTACACACACAATATAAATATATATATATATATATATAAAATATATATACATATATATATATACACATACATATATATTTATAGGAAGAACAATGAAACGAATAGATGGACTTATTAAATGTTCTTTATCTGTATACTGTTCGTGGATATCTTAATTAGATAGATAACGAAGTACGTTAAACGAGTAAAGCCAGAACGCTGATGCAACGCAATTACGAATACAACGTGAATCTACAAGCACGGTACTATCGATGTAGTCAATATCCAGTTGCAAGCGTTCTGTTTTGGGATTTTGTCGGTACATCCTCGATTCCCGTCAAATTATAAATGTCATAACTGAATACGATGAAACTCTATCGATATATAGCGTGTATATTGTATAACCGATTGATTATTTATCCGCGGTTGCTCGAATTTGGATCTGAACTGCGGCCGAAAAAGGAAAGGGAGAGAGGCAAGAGAAAATTTATAGTCCATGTAGCAACGATATGTATGCAGCGTGTGCAGTGCTAGTCGACAGAAAGCCCATTGTAAAAGATTGCAACAAGACACAATTTTTGCGAGCGATTGACCAAATTAAATAGTATATGGTAGGTGATCTTCGATTTTCTCGTTAGAGCGATATTTTTGTTTCGGCTTCGCACATATCTCGGATAGTGATTATCAGTCGCGGATTATCGCATGTATATGTTCTTGCCTTTGATATTGTTTATGTTTTCTTTCCTGTTCTCCTATTTATTCTCTTTATGCTACGTCTTGCGCGAGAGAGGATTGATAAGACCGATTTTTCCAATGCCAATTGACTTGATTTGTGATTTTCAATTTTTCTTCTAGCTCGTGATATCTTGCTAATGTAATAAGAAATAGTGACGTAAAATCTAATTGACTGCAATTTATGCTAGTTGACATTGGCAGAATCGATCCCTCGAGAGACTGTAGCTAATATTGTAGATACTGAGTTTTTATATTGATCATGATTTATGCGAATATTTTCTACTGCTCTTAGCATTTTTTTAAGAGTGTATTAATTATTTTCATTCTCCTCGTGTCGATATCTTCAATTCCGCCAGCGCGTATGTATATCGATGAGTATAAATAGATATATACAATTTGATAGAATAGTTGAGAGAAAGTTTTTCGAATGCGGTCAAAGGGAACGAATATATAGCTGTAAAGTCGGTTTGTGTGAAGTGAGAAAATAGTTAATAGCATCATTCGAGCGGATACAGATGTCTGATGCAGATGCGAGGCGGAGGAAGCGGCCAGACATATTCTCGGGCTTGGTATCAACGAATACGCTTCCCTTCCTTCATCGATGTACATTTCCATTTTTTGTTCATTCGCTCTCTCGATTAATTTCACACTTCGCGTAGTCGGGATGTATTTTTGTATAATATAATATGAAACGTATAGGATCTTCTCTGAGCGTAACCGGCTGCCGCGGGGACAGTTAGTTAGTCTGTAAAATCGGTAGCTACGAGTCGAACCTCGACCGCAGAGATCGCGCAGAGTTCTTCAAGGGTCGCTGATAGCTCTAGAACGGTGACGTGAGTCGATTCGATCATTATTAATGTTAATTTCAAAATTAAATAATATTAGAAAATAATTATTAATATATTGTTACTATATTATTCATCAAGCGGGAAGAATTCGAGCAGTTTTATTACAAATATGTTTATAGAAAAACTCTAGCAATAGTAGAATTGAAACGTCAAGAAAGTACATGCATTCTGACTTCAATGCATGCTTTATGAATAAATCTAATTTATCGTTTTATTTCTCAAAGGCGCATGATATTCTTCGCTTATCTTATACGTGCATGGAATTACAATATTCCGTTGTATTTAAATATCTCTTTTATGCTTTATCTCGTTGTACAATAGATGATTTTCTTTATTTTTGTCCCGTTTGATTGACATCGCGCCTAAAGCTATCGGCGACCGAGCGCAACAGGACAATATTACGTAAATATTATTATCATATTATAGGAAAGTGTGTGAGATGAGATAATCCAATCGTATTCAATCTCTTTCGCTGTAAACTAGGAACATATTCTTGTCGCAACTTCTTACTCCGGCAAATATAGTTTAGATAAAGCCTCCCGGTCGCATAAGGATACACACTGTACATTGTACATTGTACATTATTAGTATTTATGGAAGGGATTATTTATGAAAAGTAAGACGATCGAGCTGAAATAACGAGAGAAAGAGGTAGAGAAAGTGAAAAAAATCGACACCACATCGTAGTTTTTTTCATTGTAATCTAATAGAGATGCCTTGTTGTTGCTTCAAGAATGGCTTGTCGCGCTTCTCGTTTTCTCCTTAGAGAAAGACATCAAGAGAGAAAGTGCAGAGTCTCCTAAAAAGGGCTTTACTGTTATTTAGTTTTAACATAATTCCATATGTGCTCTTGCATGTG
>NW_017304461.1:1089325-1090068 GCF_001594115.1 Trachymyrmex septentrionalis | reverse complement strand
CATATGCGAAAATTTGCAAAATTAGTCAAATGTTTCGAAAATTATTTGTAAAGTCGTATACATTTATATTTATTTTATAAATATACACAATTCGCGCACAATCTCTTGTAATGTAATATACAAGTTACCAAATTTGTTATATGTTTTTTTTCTCCTTTCTTTTTCTCTTTCTCTCTTTCCTTTTCATTATACTTTTTTATTATATTTTTTTTTAAAAAGTTTATTATGTTTTTAGAAAATTTGATTGTAATTTTGAGTAATTGTAAGTAGAAAATTGTTGCTTGGATCTGTTTACGCTGTAAATTGAGTGGCTGGCGAGATTAAAACGTTTAATAGAAACAAATGTGAATGGGAACGTTTATCGAAGCGGAAAATCGTATACTTTGTAATGATATTACGCAATATGTAATACATGTGCATATACAGCGTGATGTACTATTATTGTCGATCGTTACTCGTGGCGCCGATTACTAGTGGTGTGATGATCCATCGCCGTCAATATGATTTTGATAATAGAGCAGGAACAATCTGAGATCACAATGTGAGCGCGCAATGACGAGCCGACAATGCCTTCTCGTTGTACAAATGTCGAGGTAAATGAAGGAATGAAAGAAATAAAAGGAAACCATATAAACCGCGATCGTGGTGTCAGAGTATCTTATGGCGGCGTATAGCTTTATAAGAACAAATCAGCATAATCTTCGCTGTAGCTGTAGGGAAAAGAAGAAATGAAAGAATATATG
>NW_017304461.1:1068810-1089225 GCF_001594115.1 Trachymyrmex septentrionalis | reverse complement strand
ATATATATATATATATATGGAATATGTGTGCTAGCACACATCAAAATTATGCGTATGCAGTATGCGAAGCATAATCGAATGGCGATTAAAGTCATGATTTGGACGAGCCTGAAATAAATCTAATGGATAACTGAATAGTTAATTGATATGGATTAAATAAATTAACGATTAATAGAACAATTAAAAATTTATTATATACTATTTATCTCTTTGAGTAAATTGTATATACATTTTGTATATTTCAGAATCGTGAGACATCTTTTCAAACATAGATTAAAAAGTAAATCATAGTTTGATCAACACTTTTTGTTCCTCAAGGGAATAAAAGGGTTAAAAATTTTGACTTAATCTTCAGTGTATTGTAGCAGAAAATTTAATTAGAAATTTTAATTTGGAAATTAAAAATTTTATAAATTTACTTGTTGAGTATAAAGAATTATTCTAAATTTACATAGGTATTTGTCATAAAGTTTGAAATGACATTACATGATTTTGTAAGAGTCGAGCATAAACATGCAACCACTGCGACTTTGTTATTCGTTGTAGTATGTTCAATATACGTAATATTGTTTTTTGTGACATAAGTGTTCTACAAGTAGACTAATTGGGGGAAATTTGTCTCGTCCAAGTTGGATGACTATAATTGTCATGTGCTTTCACATTCGACCACGCAAACACGTGCTTGGTGGTGATCAAGGGCAAGCGCGAAATAATATCATTATCCTGCATTCAAATAATAACGAAAGGGACCGCTCTACTTTCTATAGTATATCTGGCGTTTAAGGTAGTACGCGACGTTACTGGATAGAGAGGTATATACGAAGAAAGACGGATTTGCTTTCGAGCGTTGGAGGGGTTCAGCTTGAAGAATCTTTTATTCCGCTTACTCATCCCTATGTGGCACGTTATTTAGGGAAACTGCGGAGGGCGACGATAAAGATCGAGAAGTGCAGGCTTTTGCTACGCGAAGTAGGTATTTATTGGGCAGAATAACTGATCTATAATCTTAGAAAATTCAGATGTCAATGCTGCGTAATCGTCTGACAATGATCTCTGTCTTTATTTGTGTTTAAAGAAACACACAATGAGACACGTATTTCCATGTTGCAGCATTGTAACTCGATCTTTCCCAGATTACATCGGTTTACAATATTTGCTATTTATGCTTGAAGTTCGGTGTATTCGTTATATGCGCGCTCCAAGAGTTTTTAATTATTGAGGCCGCGCATTGAGTTAAGTTTGGCATGTTTTTTACTCGCGTGAAACGCAACATAAATAGCATAAGTAACGTTATGTCGAATGAACGGGACGTCTTGAGAATGGCGCCGCGGAAAGAATACACATTCCAGCGTTTTTCCTCCATTTCGCGGCAGGCACGGTTCAGTGCACGTTGTATGTTAATTAATTTTGCGAATCAAATCTCTAGCATGCCATAATCTCGTTTCGTTCCGTTGTTTTTTACACCCTTCCACGTCCACCCTCAAGTGCAAATAATGCAAACGATGTCGAACGATGTTTAACGTTTGATGTCTGCGTATATAATGATAATAATCGTTGCTGTAGATTCTCTCGAGAGAAATAATATACTTATATTGAATTATTATTTACGATTATTATTTACGACATACTTTATATTATATTATCATTAATGCCAATTACACTGCAGATATGTTGTAATATTTACTATGTAGCACATCAATGGCGTTTAATAGAGAATATTTATTGAAATTATTTACCATAAAACAGAAGTTATATGTTATCTTAGTTATATTATATATAAGAACCTGTTATCTAATCGAATTATCATGATCCCATTATTATCCCCACTATTATCCTGAAAACTTTTTGTATCTATTGGTCTATTAATTAATCCAATTATCAATAATCCCATGAAAGTTTTACATCATCAAAACATATAAATGCATAAATTATATCCTTTATCTTACAAAATTTTTGAATGATTTTATTTAGAAATAGCAATGAAAATGACAACTAACTAAATACAAAAACTTATCTTAAACACCGGATTATTTGAGAACGTTTTTCACTTTCATTCTTAAATCTCCATTTTATCTTTGTTGGTTAAACTAGTTAGAAATATACGTTCGGTGGTACACGGTCCATCTGCAAATATTACGAATAATATGAATATAAATAAAAATATTATCTTATTATAATAATGTTTTATAAGAAAATATGCATATATATAATTTATAAGGAAGTATTATAAAGAAAACTATGAATCACATATTTAAATATTTAATACGTAATTATGTAGAATAATATATTTTTAGTTATTTTACTATAAAGTTCGATATGAATGTATCTTTGGTTAAAACTTACCTAATACCACTTCTCCTCTTTCTTTGAATTTACTCTAGCGGAATTCAATGCATTGCTATCGGAATTACACAACTCATACAAAGCGGTGCTTCATCGATTGCTGCAAAAATATTTTAAGGATTAATCGGAAATCCGACCGTTTAATATTTCTAATTCCAATACGCTAAAGAGAGATCTTTTTTATTTTTAAATTTTTTCTTATATTGTGTTTATCTTATTTAAATTAAATGAATTATTGAAACGCGCGCTTATAAATCGATTTAATTCATGTAGGTTTGAAAATCTTTCTAAAAGAATTACTACGAATTTATGAACTCTATGCAAATATGTATAAATATATTCGAGATTTCATTTTTTATAGTAAAAAATAATTTGAATAGAAGGTTTTAATCTTACTTTTTGAATCGAAGATACCGTTTGCATTGACCGAGTTCTTGCATAAGTACACGCGGAAATCTTCAGAAATATCTTTCACTCCTGTGGGTTATAATTCTATAAAAATAGTCAAGTACTTCACATAATTTAATTATGTATTTCTAAGACAATCTCTGAATTAAAGCAGTTGCATCTTGACAATAATAGCTGAAATATTACTGAAATTTGATGAAAATAACACACACCCAGGTTCTATCATTTAATACTCCTGTTTTAGGATCGTACATCAAATCCTCAGAAGTCCAGTATCCTATTCCCATCATGAAAGCTCCCTCCACCTGACCAATGTCAATTTCCGGATTTAAGCTTTGACCTGCATCGATCATCAAATTAATCCTTCTGATAACGTGCTGACCGGTCAATACATCGATCTCCACTTCGGCACTGGTAACACTGTAAACGAGGTAAGGCTTCATCGTATTTTCCGATTATCAATCTGCCACGATAAATGGAATTATGTATTTTATAATAATTTATTATGTGTATAGTATCCAGCAATATTCTCCTATTTATATATATATATATATATATATATATATATATATATATATAAATACAAAATACAAACATTTAAATCTATTTATCGAAGTCATTCCGAAAACACATAATAAATACGCTTAATACTCAATCAGCAGACAATGTTTTAAAAACTTTTAAAAAAATTTATTTAACGTAAAAATGTTTAATAAATATTTAAAAAAATATTTTTTAAATATTGTGTGCTGATTGGGTAATTACCGAAAATACAAATGGAATATTTAAATTTTTCACAATGTAGAATTTATTTTAATCAAAAATGCAAAAGATAGGTCAAACGTTTCTTTCTAAAGCAAGTACAATATTTTCGGAGAGATATTAAAGTGCTTTATGACATTGTGTGACGTAATATATCACTGATGTGTTAAATAAGATTTAATATATGATGTTTATGTGTAGTTTGCGCATAATCAACGTTTTCTTTATATGCTTTAAAAACGAGAACTTTATATGCTTTAAAAACAGAGCAAATTCGGATTTTTCATTTCTTTTCTTATCGGCTCAAGTTTACTCAAAATGTCTATGCAAACTTGGATCGTTGTCTGAAATAAATCCAACAGTTGATATCATCATCAAGTTTTAAGTTATGTATGTGTATATATCGTCTTCCTTTTATTTAAATTTTCTTAATTTTATCATGTGATTGATATTAATAATATAGATACGTTACTTAATGTAAATCACAGTAACTCTACCCTTGTAAGGAAAAAAAAAGATATATTCATTTATAACTTATATACTTTGTTAAAATTTATAAAAGTTAAATTTTTTTTATAATATATACAAAAGTTACACAATTTATTGTGTAAATATTACACAGTTGGAAAAAACGTGTTGAATTTAACATAACTTGCATGTTCCAAATGGTCCACTAACTGAGTTAATTTTACACAAGATAATTATATTAGAAGGTAACACAAATATTATGTAAGAGAATCAATACAAAGAAAGATATCATCGACACAGTTTGCAAACAAATTGTGAAAGCATATTTTTTTGTTAGAAAATTAACATTTATGATCTGTTAAATTAACAAGGATTTTATTCATTTATCTTAGAATTTTAAAACACAAAAGGTATATCAAAAATCTGGAAACAGTCGAATCTCTTCCTGATAGTGTATTTAAAGAGAAATCTGGCGTTAACGTGATCGCGAGCATTCTGTGCTTTAGGCATGATCTTATAGAATCTCGTTATCACGTAACGGATATAACGCAATGCTATTGATAACTTTATGATGCATATTGATCGCCAGAAATTTATACAAGAAAAAACTTTGCCACTCATCGACACTTCCTTGAACAGTTACTTTAGCACCGGCTATCTCTAATATCAAAACCAAATCGGTTGGGAATTCATTGTGCTGATATTTCAGCATTAAATTCCCGGCTACGGTGTCAATATTTCGCATGGAAATGTTTGCGACCATTTCTAAATACTCGCCCACGTGACCTAGATATTTAAATCCGGTATCATTTGAATATTTCTGGAACGTCTGTGATGCCGTAATAATGGTTACGTTTCCTCCTAGGATTAATTCAGAATTTAATTTTGAAATTCTATTTAAGTCTGAAACTTTATTTAAATCAATGTATATGTCTTTTTTGCTCGAACAATAGACATCTGCCAAATTAAATTTACACAATGTTATGTATCTATACCGAGGCTTACTTTTATATTTAGATTAATGTGAGGCTAATAGTAATGTCAAATGTGACATTGTAGAATAACTGAAATTATCGAAGCTTTTGGATTTTTAAAATCATGATTAATTTTAGTGTCAAAAAATTATTGTTTTCTGAGAATTATTAACAAAATTTTTGTTACATATTTTAACACAACACACTTGATTATAGAAAGATAATTGATAAACATAAACTATTTGAGACTAATTTATTTTCATAAGAAGCATATATAATTTGTTATAAAAAATATACAACTTTATAAATACTTTCTCAAGATGTCAAAACAAACGTAAAGATCGTTTAATAATTTTCATATCCTTGTAAAAGATAATAAAAATTAATCCAGAACACCCAACGTGTATAGTAAGAGTACTCAAAATTAAGGTGTGTACAAAGAGTTAAATAAAGTTATTTAAAGTATATATTTTAAATAAAAAAGTATAAAAGAATTATTTAGTATTTATTATTTTAAATAACTACATTTTTTATTTATTTCTTATTTAGTGTTTTAAATAAATTTACTGAATCTATTTTATATTTTTTATTTTAAATAAGTCGTAACAGTTAGTTTACCGAGCCATAATCGGCATTGTACGTAAGTTTAAAGAATTTTTGAAACACAGAATAATTTACAGCAATAGTAGTGTCATAAATCAACATTTTAGCTAAAAAATTAAATAATGATTAACAAGATATTTAATACTTTTAAAGCTGTATTGAGCACAAATTGTTTTGCAATATTAATGAAAAATTGCACGTATTTTTACATAAAGGATGTATAAAATATTATCAACATTTACTTATTGTATTAACATGAATCATTTAAGAGTATAATGAAAATTGAGACATATCAAAAATACATGAGAATAATTACCAATAATGTTTAAAAGTATTGCACATGTAATATAGAATAAAACTAATGCAAGAGATGCCACAAAGCAAAGCGCAAAATTTACGACGATATCCGTATGTAAAAATTATGTAAAATATGAATAAATGGATAAACCGTGAATATTTTTTATTCACAATAGGATATTTAAACGGCGAGGGGTGGGGGAGCGTGCCGCTTGGCGTAGTTGATTATACGTCATCATTTCGGTATTCGCTCGGCGACCTCGGAACGAGGTACACGTTGTACGAAACGCTCTGTGTGTCGCATTAATCCACAAAAATTAAATATCTACGAACGCGAATTGATCAGTGCTCATAATTTGCGACCCGTGAACATGTGACTGCCGTTCGTATATAATTATACTATCACATGCTCAAAATAGGCGTCGAAATATATGATAATTTAGAAATTACGAATTATCACGTTTAGACCGGTACTCTTTAATGGTCATGAGTGATAGCATGTCGATGACTTTATATATTACGCTCTATTTTCGGATCGAAAGCATACAATGCATAAATTTAGATTTATTGAATTACTGGGTTACAATTTAAAAGTAACAAAAAGCTAAAATGCGTCAATCTTTTTTTAAAAATATTGTGTACATTGCGCGGATTTCGTGTAACAATAAGTTATTACAAACTAATTGCTTATTGTAACACAATTTTAAATATCTAAGATATAGATGAGTTATGTGCGTAATGAATCCAAGAAATAAAGCAAAGATTGTGTGCAATAAAAGCTATTTATCGAAGAATCTTAAAATGTAACGACTACATTATTTTACTGATTTTGTAATATATTTTAATATTTCGACAGTTAGATGATCGGTGCGCAACCTTGAGGATTGTTTTGGCGCGGAAGGGCAGGCGGGCAGTGCGTCACGTTTATGTGAAGTTATCACGCAGTCATTCCATTATCAAAGCTCGTACAAGTAGATAGCAGTGTCGCGTGCCGCTCTTCTTCACATTTATTTTTCAAACGTAATCGCGACAAATGCTAAATAATATGAAATATTGTACTTTACTGAATACTAAAAATATACGATTAGTAGCTCACATGAATAATTACTCATAAAAGAATCGAGATGACAATTATGGAATAGATATTTCGTACAGTTCATTCATTCAGAATCAAAACGCGATAAAAAAACAGAATTTATCACTATTTCGCGATAATTACGGACAACAATTAATTATTTTTGATTAATGTAATATTTTTGTTTCGCTTAAGTATAATTCTCAATTCTTCGAACGGTATCACACGTCATAAAAAAGTAACATTAATAAAAACTCTCATGCAAATAACGCAATTTATGCGATCCTACTTTTATAATTAATATAATTTGCGCAATTAATAATTTAATTAATTTTTTTTCGTTTTCGTGCATCTTTCGTGTTATAATAAAAAAGTTGAGTATAACTTTGAAACTATTTATCGGTAATAAAAGACATATTTCTCTTTTTTATTAATCTCTAGCTCATTCCATTGATTCTAATCATATCTTACAGACATCGTAATAAAAAATTCAGCCCTTTTATCTGCTCTGAATTTATTTCTCAATGGTGACGAATTGACATGTGTTTGATATTTATTTCTAAAAGTCAACCGATAATTCCATAGTAATATAGATAATAGTTATATAGTATATTACATTTGTCAGATGATATTATCCCTCTCACGGGTACACCTTGACGTGGTGGGAGGGCTCAGTATCCAGAGGATATTGATTCGAAAAGAATGATTTGTCTCAAGTATCTAAAAATTTTCAGATCTATCTGATACATCTAGATAAATTTTTAGATATTGAATAAAATTGTTCTCTTTGTGTAAAAATCCTCTGGGGAAGCTAACGTACCTTCGTCCGCCGATTTAATTGAAAATGAACGAACCGCAGCCGGTTCGTCGCGTCGCGCGTTTATTTCGGGAGTGCCGTTAAAGTTATCGGACTAAAATTATGGACTTTTAATAAAACCCATTCGATGGAATTCTATTTCGGCGATGAAATTATATCTGTGACGTTTCGACAGGAAAGCGGAACTCTCTTTGAGAGAAGCAACGTTGCTTAAGTGACTACGGTCACTGCAACGCTCTCATGCCAAGTGCTCCGGGCACGAGGTGATGCCGGCCGCGTAATGTCACGCACTTCGTGGTGCGTGTTCGCGCGGTTTAGCAACTACTGTTGCTGTCGGCTAAATGAGGACGCGTTCTGTCTGTCGGCCAACAGTTCGGTCCTTAGCGGTAAGAAGCGATCGATCGACTCGGATTCTTCTCTGGGCCTGTATTCGATAACTCGAGTTATGCAGTCGTTATGAGCACATAACGGTTGCATAACGAGTTATAGAATTCCGCCCTGGTGGGTCGTCCAAAAAGGAGTTGTATAACTCTGGTCAGGGCGCTCATTTCTCTGTCATTATCTACCAGCCTAAATCACGTTTAATCTGACTTGGTCAGAGCCTAGCTCTGGTAGTTTTTTTAAAAACTAGCTTCGTGACGAGGGGTTGGATCCCATTTCTTGCATTGTCTAGATTGTTAGACAATCGGCAATGGTACCAATTTTACTCTTATTAGAGGAGCTTGTCACGTCTACCAGTCTCTTGGACTCGCTTGAGGTACAGCACCACTTGTGTCCCATTAGAACTAGCAGTTAGGGCGTATCTCTGAGTCAATTTTAAACGTGATTTTGCGTAAAACAGAGGTGACGGACTCGATACGATCGATTTCGTCTTCTTTCGTTTGGGGCTTAACCCTTGTTCGGCATACATCGTGTGTTTTGCAAGTACTCGTCGACGTGCGGTGTTGATTCCACCGATCGAAATAGAAATCTTATCATGGGTTTTATAAACGTAAACACCGCAGTGTCGCGCGAAAGACTTTTACAAATAATTAGTCCGCGCGCGATTATAGTAGATTATTCGCGAGTGTTTTACGCGAGTGTCCTGTGCGAGAGGATGTCAACCCGATTCTGAGAGGAGGACGAGATCTGGGAGAGACATCGGGCACCGGCGGAGCAACATTGGGGTAAATATTTTTTGTTTATATAAAATCAATATCTTTCTTCTATTTCTTCTTGAGTCGTTTTATTTTACAATGATTTAAAAATGATAATTAGAAAAAGGATTATTTTTAAATTATTTTAAAATTTCATATAAACGAATTTTTAAGATTTGTTTTAAAAAATGTATAATTATTTTATAAATATCTAACTCAATGATGAATTAAAAAATTTGATGCTTATAAAAATATATTTTGAATATATTTGATATATTTTGAAAATTATATGATTAGTTTAAGAGAACTTTGCGTTTTTTTTAAATATTGTTTGTATTCTTCCTGGTTTGTTATAATTTAAATTTTATATTTTTTTGTTGCAGAATCATCGTAGCGACGCGACGTTGCAGATATAACTCCGCTGTTGCGCGTCGGATTGGTGAGTGACGAATTAATATTTTTATTGAGATAACGGATGTGTGGTAATTTTGTTAATATATTATATATCTGTAAATGCATATATGCATTAATTTAATAAAAATATATGGATAAATAATATGTATGGCATTCCACACATCCGTTGTCTTAAAGTGGATAAGTTAGAACAGATTAGGATAAACTTAATCCTGAATACTTTCTTATTATTGAATATATTGTGCATGCATTATTAAATTTATAATGTCATATTAAGAGTTTGAGTTATTTCTAATTATTGCTATTGTCACCACTGCTTTTACACAATATTTTGTTAATTTAAGTATAAGAACAGAGTAAAATCATAATATTGAACTCAGAAAGTTATTCAATTTAATAAGCTCAAATGTTGTTTAGTAAATGTATATTTATACGTTAATGTGACCGCTTTGATATAAAGTAACTCAAGCTCGGTTTGATAATTCATGCTCAGAAATATAATAAAAAGTTAATAGGTTGTTTCTAATGGTCGTATTTTATACAAACTTAAAGTAATTCGAGAAAAAATATTTTATACATAATTATATAAAATTATATTAAATTATATATATTTTTATCTAATTTTATATAATTATATATAAAATATTTTTTCTCGGGAATATGTCTTGACACACTTGGAAATAAAAATAAAAAAGAAAAAAATATTGGTTTTCTAAATATATAAAATACATAAAATTAAAAAATATAAAGTTTATTTAAAATAATAATTAGAATGAATGAAGTTATTATCTATGCCCGTTGTTATTTTCCAATAACAACGTTTCGTATTCCAATTCTAATTCTTGTTACAATTTCAGCCAACGTAATATCATTATACGTCTTCACGTTCACGCGTCTTTTTACTGACCAATAAATGCTTTCTCTGGACATATCGGAGACACGCTAATTTAGTTTGCAATGATATGCGAAAACATTTGTAATTGGTAAACAATGTCAAATGAGATGTCTATATGGATCCGTTTTAACTTGAATTTTTTTCTAAATGTATGACCACATATTAAAAAACACCCTCCTTCTATTTACTTTGTACATATATTCTTTTTTACACAGATTTTTTAAATTTATTTCAGGTTACACAGCAGAATATACAGCAATTAAAATGACACTCAATTTTAAATATCTTTATTTTAAACTTTAAACTTCAACTTTATTTTAAGTATTGCTTTATTAGCAAGCGGTTTTCAATTTTGCTTACCCAGTCGGTACCACTTATCCATATTCCCTGCATCCGCTCTAGCGGAATTCGCTGCTTTGCGAATCGCTATCGTAATTACGCAACTCATACAAAGCGGTGGTTAACCAGTTGCTACAAAGATTTCACAATTAATCGGCAACTCTTTAACGTTTTTAATTTTTATATGTTTAACGCGGATTTATTAAAATTATTATTAAATTTTAAAAATTATTATATACTACTCAACAAAAAATAGGAAACACTTTAGCACGCTCAAAATTATGCAATATTCAGAACACCATAACTCGGTGAAAAATATCGTAGACAAAAAATCAAGCATTTGAAAGTTTGCAATCTCTACTTTCGAAATCGGTAATTGATATTTCAATGTGACTGACTTTACGGAGTATACGAACACAAATGGAGTCTCGTCAAATTTGAAAATTTTGTACAAATTTTATAAAGGTCTATGGAATGAAGTAAAAATCACACAAAAATGCGGTTTACGGCAATTGAAAGAGTGAATCTTTACTTTCAATTTACTTTTTTATTGAGTTTTATACGATTTTTTTTCATCGAGTTATTGAATGTTGAAGCAAAAGTGATCATTTTGTCGAAATGTAAAAATTTTTTTGATGAGATTTTCGATTGATCAAACGACTAATCTTTAAAGAACACTCAACAAAAATAATAGTCAATGTTTTACCTTAAATGTATGCAGATATAATTATGATTTTTTCTGTATATGGAAGAGGGACGTTTAGTAAACAGTATTTATTAAAAATGCTACTAGAAAAAATACTAGATGTACTACAAGTAGAAAATTTCGCAAGAAGTATATTTATATTGAATTATTACGTTTACTTATTTTATATTATATATTATTATTAATATAAATTATACATTATGTTGCAGATATTATTGTGATATTTTCTACTTGTAATACATCAGGTGTTTAATAAACAATATTTATTAAAAATATTTAACATAATAAATGTCTTAGTTAAACCTTAACTAATTGAATTGTTCTGATAATTATTATATTACTCTAAAATCTTTATAAAAAAAGAATAAGTAAATTGTTTTGTATTAGGAACCCTATTTTAAATTAGAGCAACTAACTACAATATAATAAGCATAAGATTTAGTTTAAAAGCACCAGTTTGTTTGTAAATCTCATTTTTGTTTACAGCACCATATTATCCTTATTGGTTAAACCATTTAAAAGTATGCGTTCATTGGTATATGATCCATCTGTAAAAATTATAAGTAATAAATGAGTGCATATATTGCAATAATATATTTTATTTAAAAAATTACAAATTTATAAAAGAAGAGAGAGAGAAAGAAATGTTATATCTTGCAGTAAAGAATACTTATTTTTATTATGAAAAATGTACAAACTAGTGCAAGCCACAAAGTTAACTCTTCCTGTATGTTATCAACTACAACGAATATACTTAATTATTATTTGCATTCGTGTTCTTACCTAATTGGTACCATACATTATTTCCCATCTCCGCTCTAGCAGAGTTCAACGCATTGCGGATCGCGATTGGAATTACAAAAGCCATACAAAGCGGTGGTTCACCGGATGCTGCAAAAAAAAATTTCAATAATTAATAGGCATTAAATTTTTCAATCTTTTCAGATCTGTTCTTTTTTACGATCAATTTTTTAATTTAATCTGAAGAAATTTACAAGAAATGTTATGAACTTTAAATTCTTAATTTTTTCTTAACAGATAATAAGAATTTAAATATGAAAATTGATAGAGTTTCTTACCTTTTGATCGAAGAACACCGAATGGATTAGGCGCGTTTCTGCGGAAAGATACACGGAAGTCCTCCGGAATATCTTTTATTCCTGGCGGTTTATAGTTCTATGGCAAATAGGAATAAAATATTTTAAGTTTAATCATTCTTGTCTGATAATATCAATGAATCAGAGCAATTGTCTGATAGAGTTATTAGTTCAAAATTCAACATAATGTACCCAAGTTCTGTCATTCGTTAATAATCCTGTTTTAGAGTCGTACACCAACTCTTCAGAAGTCCAGTATCCTATTCCCATCACGAAAGCACCCTCTACTTGACCAACATCGATTTCCGGATTTAAGCTTACACCCACGTCTTCCATCAAGTCGACTCTTCTGATAATATGCTGGCCGGTTAACAGATCGATTTCTACTTCGGCAATAGTGGCACCATAAATGTTATAAGGCTTGAGTGTATCATCCTGCGTGGGCGCGTACCTGTAGAAGTGTAGTAAATTATAATTAATAGATAAATAATAGACTAATAATAGATTAATAAGCAACTAAAAGAATATTATATTTCCGCATCTTTTCTCAACATATAAAAATATGCAATTTACAATGCAACACATAAAAATATGTTATTTATTTATCAAAACTAAACTGAAATTATTATGATATGGATATATTGTTCTCAACCAAAAAAAAAATGCAAACAAAGCATTTAAACTGCACAATGTACTAGTTTGTAACAAAAATATGATAATTATTTTTTTTTAATGGAAAAAATATGGTACTTTTAGAAGACGTCAAAATGTTTAATAACTTAACATTTATACGATACAATACATCATTATTATTACGTTAAAAGTGAGTTGCATTAAATACTTACAAATAGCGCGCGCATAAATCAACATCCTTTAGATATGCTGCAAGAACAAGTTCCTGCCAGCTTGGATTCTTCAGTTCTTCTTTTATCGGCTCGAGTCTCTTCAAGATTTCTTTACAGCATTGAATCGCGGCCTAAAATCAAACGATCGCTTTTACACATCGCGTCATTTTCGTTAAAACATTGTAAATGATTTAAATTGAGTCCTTACATATCCACAAGCCTCGCTAGTAATACTGCCCCCGGTAACTGAGTTATTTGGCGTTATTAAATTATTGGATGGTTTCACGGTGACTAAGTCTACATCGATACCTAAAGTATAAGCTGCTACTTGTGCAACCTATATAAAATAAATATTATTTTTATATAAATCGGAATGAAATACAAGCAGTTAAATAATCATTTCTTCTACAGTCTAGCTTCTACTTAGTCTTACCATAAATTCTATCAGCAGTTTAAAAGGATAGAGTAAAAAAAAAACAATAGATAGACCTAAAGTTATACATATAAATCATTTGTTTTTTATTCAAAATGCTCGCCTTTATTCCGCACACATTTGTGTAAACGTTGGGACCACTCATCGATCGATTGGAAAGAATAATATTCCGTGTTCCATCAAAGTTTCTGATTGGTCGTCTGAAAATCCATACCTTAGCTCGCTATAAAGCTATGGAGCGTTTTGGTTGAGATGGCATGCAAGAAGTTTCATTGCAATTTAAAATCGCTCAAGCGTTCCTTGTATCAGCAGTTGAGAAGCTTCCTCTGACAGTCCTGCATAAACTGATCGATGAGTGCTCTAACGCAAATGTGTGCGGAAGAAAGGCGGGCATTTCAAGTAAAACATAGATGGTTTTGTAGTTTTTTCTTTTCTACTTTCAGAATATATGTATAACTTTGGGTTTTTATCTGTTTTTATTATTTTTTTGCTCTATCTGTTTAAACTATTGACAGAATTTATGGCAGAATTTATGACTAGATATATAAAAAAGAATTTATAAAGATTTTCTAAATTTTTAAATTTAATTTCCTTTCTATTACATTTAATTATATGTTTGAAATTGTTAATCAAAATATAAATTATTTAAAAAAATTATTTAAAAAATCTCTTGATATTTATATAGGTAAGTTAGGTAAATTAGGAATTAAAGTAATTAGGAAAAAAACTTTCATTCGCGTACCTTGGTATTTATACCTTGGCCACATTCAACCCCACCGTGCGTCACGCAAACTGTACCGTCGCGAGCGCAGACCGACACCATAGCATTAAATTGGCCCCAGTAACCGAATGAATACTTCATTGGTACCAGAGCGATGCCCTTTTTCTTCCAGCGATTCTCTCTGTTAAATGTCTCAACTGCCCGCTTTCGTATCTCATAATCAGCCGATTTCGATAGATCCTTTATCATAGATTCTAATACGGCCTTATCCTCATCGTTCATATTCGCCAATCTGACTTGTAGTGGATCCTTTTTTGTCACTTTTGCAATGTGCTCCATTATATTCTCGATCATAGCCACTCCTTCCGTAGATCCTGGCGCTCGACAGTATGTGTTTGATGGTAAGTCAGTTCGTACATCGAATCCGTCGAACATCCAACTATCGATTGTGTAACAACTGTAAATAATCGGTAACAATTATCCACACTTAAGTAATGTTTTAAGACGCTAATGCAGTCTTCTGATTGGTTCATGACTTCTTAAGACCGTACTTAAGATGGTCTTGAATATAAGATCTGACTGTAAATACCGACCTTAAGATCTTAAAAATTTAATAAGACTAATAAAACTAATATAAAAAGTTAATATATTATAAAAAATTAACATGAATTGTATCTAATAAAGTAATTGCTTGAACATAAATTATTATTTTGATTTTTTTTTTAAAAGTTTTATTTTATGATATTTAATAAAATTCATTTTATGATTCAAATAAATATTATCATAATTTTTATTTCATTTCTCGTGGATTCCGCAAAAATTTTAGTGTTTAGTATAAGTCAAATAATAATTTAGTAATTTAATTTAATTCCTTATTTATAAATATCTTTTTTAAATTTTATATATTGATAAATGATAAAATATTCTCAAAATTTACTTTAAATTCTGAAATTTTGAAGAAACGATTAATATTAAAGTATTATTAGAAAATATTAATTATTTTTATTATATGTATTATATTTTTTAATACATGCCTTCCAAAATGATGCCATAGGACCCAAGCATGGGGATCATTGAAGTTACAGCCCGCGTTGGCCCAATATTTCGAATTATTGTATTGAATAACTCCCTCGTTGTCTACCCCGACTTCGTATTCGTGGCGTGAAGAAACTCTTTTGCCCTGCGCTTGCATATTGCCCTCAATAGACATAATTAATCGTGCTGGGCGATTCAGTTTGTGACATACTAACGCGCAAGAACATGAGAATAACACGTTCCGCGAAATTTTCGCTCCGTATCCACCGCCGATTCGTCTGATGTGAACATTGATACTACAAAAATTGAATTCACACGATTATTACGCTAATTTAATTTATTCCTTTTGTTTGATTTATTCTTACCGGTCTGAAATTATAAACGTGTAAATCACGTTATCACTATTAAATTAATAATACTCTCGAAACAGTCGCGGGAGATGAATTACCTATTGTTCTTAACACCGAGAACATTCGCAACCGATACTTGAATGAGGTCCATCCATTGCGACGTTGGATAAACGTCCATACCATCCTCTGCAGGAATGCAAACGCAGGATTGAGGCTCCATAGTATAATGGTACTGGCTGCCGGTTAGGAATACGCCTTTTATCTTGTGTTGAACGTCATCTCCTGTAAAATAACACAAAAGGTTTAAGAAAGAGAATTGCTCTACCATTTCTACATTTCAATGATTAGCAACAACTACTTATACTTATTTCGTATAAAAATACAGTTATTAAATTTCTCAAATTACTCGGTTTTATTTTGTTTTATAATTGTGATTGGACATTTTTAATTATAATTTTTTTCTTATCTTACTCAAATATTAATTCACACCTTTCTTTTTCGCTGGAATGCTAATGCCTTTCATGAATCTGGTATCGTCTTTCGTAACGAGGGAATCCTCAATGGTTAACACCGGCTTCTTCTTCAAAGTCTCAGAATATTTGACCTCTACTAATTTTGCGGCTTCATTTGCCAGATTATGCGTTTCGGCGGCGATCACGCCGATCGCCTGGCCAGCATAGAGAACTTCCTTTTCAGCGAATAACAACTCGTCATTTATCAACAGCATTAGTCGGCTGGAAGCCGAGATGCACAAATTCTTGCCGGGTACATCCTTGGCGCTGAAAAATGCCACTACACCTTTCATAGCGAGTGCTTTGCTCGCATCTATGCTGTCGATCTTGCCATTAGCGACTTTCGCAAGTACAAGAGCGCAGAATACTTCTCCAGGATATGGTGGTAGATCGTTGCAATACTGAGCCTCGCCTGATGTCTGCTGGATCGCCTCCAACTTTACCATAGGCTTGTTCACCGGCCATACGTTTTTATCTGTGTCATAGTCTTGCGTACCTAGAGAGTAATCAGATTTTTTAAATTAAAACAATCAGAAGCATCTCACGACTTTTTACAAATAAATCGGTTTAAGAAGTATTTCTCTATCTTTTTTTTAGTATAAATATATGTTAATCTACATTTCAATATTATATTATATATAAAAATATAGATTTATAAAATATAAATGAAGGGCTATAATTCCATCTTCTCAACATAAGTTTATTCATGTGTATATAGAACGTCCAGCAATAAGAAGAAAATTTAAGGAATTATTTTAGATGATAAAGTAAAATGGAAATAAAGAGATAACAAAATTGTGATAAATGTTTCATCTTTTAATTAAATGTGTGTTTAAATATTCACGCGCTTTAGACATTTTTACTATTTAATATTTAAACATTTGTAATTGAAAACAAAGTCTTACTTTCACTTTTTAATTTTTAATTTTTGTTCAATTTTTTATCACTAAAATAACTCCTTAAATTTTTGCCTTCTATTGTCGAACATTCTATGTAAAAAAATATTAAAACAAATTTAACTCCTTACATATATAGGAATACTTAAAAAGCAAAGATATATTATCATTTAGTTACTTTATGCGTACCTGAAGAGAGATCTCGTTTTAAAATGGATCCTCCACTGCGAAGTTTCGAATTCACATTTTCCGGTTTGATGCTCAACACAAACTTATAGAATAGTCCCATGGCGAGAGTCTTGCGGAATTCCGGCGAACCATCTGGCAGCACATGATCGGGTTGCAATTCATTATGCAATGTTTCCAAAGCTGTCTTCAGCACTTGCTTGTCGAGGATAGATTTACCCATTAGCAGTTGCTCTGTGTTTTTCGCATGTAAAAAGTGCTCGTTGATACCACCAAAGATGATATTAGGCCTCTCCAATAGCTTTTCGTGAAATATTGCGAATGTACTGAATTATAGTGATTAATAATAACGCAAAATACGAATAATTGAAAGGGATTATTTATCTATTACCTTGCCGGTGCCGTCGAGTTTGAAGAGGAAGCCGGCGTTGATATGAGCATGAGCATTTTGAGCTCTAGGCATGATCTTGTAGGATCTGTATTCGTAATCATCAGATAGTGCCGGCAACACTATGCTGTAGATGATTTTGTGGTGCATGTTCGTCTGCAAAAAATCCTGCAGCATCATGCTCTTCTTGATTCCCGGTGCCTCGAGGATATGTATTTGAGTACTGGCGGTTTCCAGCATTAAGAACAAATCAGACGGGAATTCATTATGTGCGTGCTTAATCATCAGATTGCCAGCGATGCTACCGATGTTACGCACGGGCACACTGGCAATCAAATCGATGTGATGGGCCAGGTGATGAAGATACTTGAATCCGGTCTCTGACGAGTACTTCTCAAAGGTCTCCATCGCCGTGGTGAGAGATACGCCTCCGCCCAGGGTTAGAGAATCATTAGTTTTTTCGATGCGACGTAAATCCAGGATGTCATTTATATCAATGCGGAGATCGTTTTTGCCAGTCCGATAGACGCCTGTAAGATTATATTCTCAATATTTTATATATTTTTATGAAAACTGATTATTTAGTATTTATCATTTGTTGATTTAAGTTAACAAAAATTTTGAAATGTTTTATTCTAACATCAAATATTTATTTTAACATCAATCGCGGAATAAAGAAAACTCATTTAAATTCGAACAATAAATATGGATATGTTTTATATGTGTTAAATAATCTACTGTGTTATTTAATGATACATTTAATATATGAAAAAATGATGTAATAAAAAAACGCTCTTTTTTATATAAATATCAGAAACGTATTTTCGTTTATTCTCATTTAAACAAAACTCTCATTATAAGAAAAAAATTAAAATAGTTCTTTAGACAAAAAATTCATTTCGTTTGAATTAAAAAAAAATTGTAAAAAGTGTGATCAATAATAAATATGTTACAATATATTATATTATAAATATTGTGGCACAAACAATTATTGTTTTGGAAGAATTCAATAATCTATAAAAATTATTAATTTGTTATATATATTATATATTTTTTATTCTATCTGTTTGTCTTGATTTATATCGTAAAAATTGAAAACAAATTACCATGTGCTGTGTTTCCGCCGTTTAATATGTACGTTGCATCTGGCTTCTCTCGAAATATCGCGAATAAATTTTCGATGGAGTAAACTTTATAGAATTCCGTATCCGCCAACTTTATATCCAGCGTATTTCCATCTGAGAAATGTCTATCCGCGCAAGTGCCTTTGCATGGCATTCCGTTCTTCGGACAGGTTTTAATTTTATAGATCTCCTATAAAATGTATTATTGGATTTATAATAATATTTAAACAAATATATAACAGTTTTTCATAATATTAATAAAATAGTAACTATAGTTATTACATACATAAAACGGAATTCTATGAAAATAGAATCAAATTTTAGTAAAAAATTCGAAAATATAAAAATGAAATCTTTACCGATGTGAAATAAAATATTTACGTCATATCTCTATCAAAACATACCTCAATATCGCGAATGTCTT
Organism: Trachymyrmex septentrionalis; assembly: GCF_001594115.1. NCBI lineage: Eukaryota > Metazoa > Arthropoda > Insecta > Hymenoptera > Formicidae > Trachymyrmex > Trachymyrmex septentrionalis. The sequence continues at coordinate 1,069,977 of NW_017304461.1, read as the reverse complement.
TCGCTAATTGTGGAGATGCATCACTGGCAAATCCCTTAAACGCGTCCAAAATTGGACGATAGCCTGTACATCGACAGATGTTACTACCGAAGGAATTCTCGATTTCCTGCATAGTTAATTTCTTGTCTTGCACAAGACTGAAAATTACGATAATAAAATGCATATGCTAATATAATATATACAAATTTATTTACATTCTGTTAAATCCTTATCAGGAATTTACGAATTAGAGATTATAATTCAGTCAATTGAAATAAAACGAATTAAATTTAAAAAATTGTCTGTTTATCATCAAATTCTAATCTTCAATTTTCAATCTCCAATGCATAAAGGGCTTAACATTTTGAATATCATATAAATGTAGATTATGCTCGCTTCCGCGTATCATTATTTATGTATTAATGTTTTAATTTATGATTTGCTTATATATATATATATAATTTAAATTATATTTGATTATTTTAACTAATAATTTATTTACTAATATTTTTCTTTATTATGTATTATTCAATGAAAATTTACTGCAACACCAAAAGTTTCGAGAAAATTGTATACGTCTAAAATTATTATTTTTTAAATATGACAATTTTAATTAACTCGCATCATTATTTATGCATATATTTTTAAATTACAATTTTTATTTTGACTAACAATATTTATTTGCTAATTTTTTCACACATTTATCTGTATATCCGAGATTGTAATATGATTTGATTAAAAAAAATGTGATAATTTCAATTAATTAATTTCTTTACCACACGCGCACATACACACACACACACACACACACACACACACACACACACACACACACACAGAGATATACATACCTGTAAAGATTCATTACCATGCCAGGAGAACAATATCCGCATTGCGAGCCATTCTTTCCAGCGAGTGCAGCTTGAATTGAATGATAACCATCTCGTTTATTTCCTATCCCTTCGATCGTGTGAATCAACCATCTGTAAAATTATTTACAGATTATTATTTATTTATAGATACACACTAATATTATTTAAAACTATAATTCTAATAAAAAGAAATTAAATAAAGAGAAATTAAATAAATAGATCAAGTTAGAAAAGTTGAACATGTCAAAGACTACACTGAAAAAAATTTACGAAATTTGAATAAATAGTTTGTTTAGATAATGACACCAAAAATTTA
>NW_017304461.1:1045985-1068710 GCF_001594115.1 Trachymyrmex septentrionalis | reverse complement strand
ATAAAAAAATATTTGTTTAATTAAAAAAAATTATACTTAATTTAAATATTATTTTTTTTAATCGAATAAATATTTCTTTTCTGTAAGCAAATGGTCCCATTAGTAATATCTAAATAAATATTTATTAAAATTCCATAAATTTTTTTTCAGGGTATTTTCTAACGAGAAAAGAAGTGTCATAAAGTTTCATTAATTTCTTTTTTTAGGGTAAAATTTAAATATAACATCTCGATTGATTCACCCGTCGCAGATTAGTATTGGTACGAGACAGGAGTTTACAGCCATTATCTTGCCCTTGATTTCCGCAGTCACGATACAGGCGCCGCAGCCACCCTCGTGGCACATCGATTTTGTGCCGCGAAGTTTCGCATAATCGCGAATGTAGACGTTGAGGGACGTATCAGCCGGTATGTCCCCCGATACTGAAAGCGATTGTAAAATTAAAACGATAGTTATGGTTCAGATATGTAGAAAGTACAGATATGAGTAATATAGGATTTTAATTTGATGCGAAATTTTACAAAAGCCCACCATAATTAAATCTTTACAGTTGAATGTTTAAAGCATCACAATTAAATTTTCATAGCTGAAATGTAATGGTTCTGCCAACAACGTAACTACATTTTCCTGCATATATAATTATATTACGTGCATATAATTAAATTCTACAGTTTCTACCGTCATGTAAATAACGAAATTAGTTATCTTGCTGTTTAATAGAATTGTAACTTTTCACTTTTAATTATATGTTATAAATTTGAAGAATACGTACTCGTGTGTGGTGTTCCATTTATAATAAATTTAATGGATTTTTCACTCTCCCTGTGAAACATAAATTAGATTGAATAAAATGTTAACATTATTATCAATTGAGGAAGTATAACATGGATGTTACAGAATATATATAAATTATTTTATCACTTTTTAGTTTACTATTTAATTTACTATATATATAATTTAGTTTACAATATAACTGAATAATAAGTGAAAAGTATTTATCTTACAACTTTTATCGTAAAATATAATACGCTTTGCTTGTCTTAACGCCGAGACGCTATCGTGTTTCCAGATATATGTCTAGAGTCGAATGTTTCCGAAAATGAATAAAGCTGAATACGGATTTATATTGATTATGTCGCATGACGTATAATATGACGTGTATTATAAATTTTTTGACAATATTTAAAACTTACATTATCGTTGTTCATCAATTGTGCCAATGCACGTACTGGTAATCCTTGGTTCACCAATTAGTCTTAATTATTAGATATTCGTACGCCTTTTGAAATACGAAGAAATGATAATGAGATAATTATCAGATATTTTATAAAGAGTATATTCAAAAAATATCAATTTGTATTCCTAGAATGATAAGTAAGAACATTAGGTAAAGTATTTTTTTTATAATTGTTTAGTTGTAGAATCTGATTCTAACATTAATAAATTTTAATTTGTTAGGAAACTAATAAAATCAGGATATATATCTTTTAAAATATTAGTTCGAAAAAATACAAAATTATCAATACCTAAAAATAGAGGGAATATTAATAGAAATTATTTTAAATCTTGATTTTAAATCATGAGAGAGAGATAGCACTTGAGAACGTTGTTCATTGCTGCTTGCTAAGCTCATGAATAAAAAGAAGATCTTGAAATTGGGCTTTTAAAATGATAAACAATAACGCTTTCAAATTCAAGATTCTATTCCTATTTTTTTAGATATTACTCCTTATTTTTTAATTACTTTTTTACTTTTTTTATCAAGCAGAACATGAACTATTAGAGATAAGAACATTTACGTGTTTTATTAGTAGAAAAAAAAGAAATTAATATATTCATAATAACACATGTCATAAATTTACTAAATGTTTAATAGCTTTATAGCTTATATTTTAAGTGCTATGATGATTTTAATATTTCCCCGATAAATTTAAATTTCTTGAACATCAGAACCAGATTCTGTAGCTTAAAAACTGTACAAAAAACATATTACTTTTAATTGCTAAGATTAGCACTTTTTTAACGTCCTTGCTTTTCACTTTGCATCAAGCAATAATTATAGCAGTAAAGATGAATGCGTGCAAGCAAAAATATATTGATGCATCATTCTTGGAATGAATCATAAATAAGTTTATAGACATAGTATATCATGATGATTTAAGTTATTAGCGCAGATGTGAGAAAATGATTTTTTTATAGTTATTGAATGAAGAAATTTTGAAAATTTTGCATTGTGCACGTGTGGGATGAATCATTAAAATCTTTAACCATCACTTAAAAAAGCATGAATTATCAAATACAAGTAGATAAATAGTAAGTACAACAAGTAAAATTATTTTTGGCTTGAATACAAATTTATTAAAAAAACGATATGACATTTAGCATGAATCGTATTTTTGGCATGATCCCATCATTGCTGAAAAAGTCTCGCAATTTTGAGAAAGATATTTCTTCCTCTATCAATTATTATGAGATTATTAATATTTTAAGACAAATTGTAAGATTTATGAGTATTCAAACAAGCATAATATAATGCTGCTGTTTACGAATACGTTGCATATCAGACAATGCATCTCACATTCAAGCAACTGTCTATTATTGTTTTCTAAATGTAATAAATACGAGATAAGAATTTATATTTATTGTAATTGTACATATTTTTACATCTTTTGTTATCAAGATTTGTTTTTTTATTAAATTGTCTTAAGATTAGAGTTGCCATATCCGTCCTTTTTTTCCCCCGGACATCATTTTCTTGTAGGACGTTCGAAGACATTCAAAGGAATTTTCCAAAAGTGTTCTAAATAATTACCTCAAACACTTTGACAAATCCTCCTAAAGAAGAGGACGATGTCCGAGGAAAAAAGACAGATGACAGCCCTATATGAGACAGAAAGGCTGTTAATTGTAATTTATTGCCGCAAATCAACACGCGAGATTAATTCAACAAAGAAGAGGATATAAGAATATTAATGAGGAGTTGTTGCCTCGAGCCATAAACTTACTCAGCACAGTGTAACATTAATTTGCGAGAAAAATAAAGAAAAGATTCTGCAAGATTATATGGAATTATGAGTATGATTTAATGCTGTAGAGTAATCTCTAGAACGTCATATAATTATCGTTTAATTTCAAGTTTCTCATATAAAAAAAGAATTTTATTTTAAATCTATAATACGCATACATGTCTCACAATGTTATTTTATGTACATATAATATCTTCTTTTTTCTTTATGTATACAATATGTAATTCAAAGATATCAGAAAGTTTGCATAGGAAAATAAGGAGTGGATCAAATCGAATCAGATATAATGAACAAATATATAACATAGCTTTTTAGGCTTTTATGGATCTTATTTTTAAAGATATCATAGAAGATTTGCGGGTTATCGCCATGTTCAAGATGAGGAGCGCACTGATCGAGGAGTCTTTTACTCTTGAGTTATATATTTGTTGATTATATTTTTGTGACTGTTTTTTCCGTATCCTTAATCTTGCTTTATTATTAATTATTTTGTGCTATTAAAAATGCTATCGTTTTTTATTATATATTTATTGTTAGTATAGTATTTTATATTATTAGTATTATTATTCCTTTATATATATATATATATATAGCGTAAAATAAATATCTCTTAATTATAATATACTATTTTTAAGACTATCTAATATTAACTATTTTTGTTTCTTTGGAATTTATTGGTAATATTTTATTATTTTTAACATGTACAAATTCTATTGCATATATTTCATTAAAATATGTTTGAGAAAAATTAATAATAATATTAGTATAATAGCAATAATTTATTATTTTTCTATAATTATTAAGTTATACATATCTACAATTATCTCATGACATAAACAATAATATTCATGAAAAATATTTAAAAGGAAAACTTAAAAGGAAAGTATACAAAATTATTATTTCAACATCTAACATTGACCGTATTATAACAGTGCAGAAGAACTTTTCTTACAATTAATTGATTTATTCATACAATGATCTTGATTCTAAGTTTTTTTATAAAAAAATTTTTAAAAATATCTCGTAAACTACTAACTTTTTTGTAAACGTACTTTTATGTATGAAATAATGAGATAAAACAATTGATGTAAAGAAAACATATATTAGTTGCTTTTTAAAAATTATGCAATTTGCAATATATTTTTAAATATATTGTAAATTGCAATTTATCTGAACGTATTTTTAATTTGGTCTTAGCTTGGAAAGAGGGAGAAAAGGGGGGTATAATTATATATACATTTATAATAATAAAATGTATATATTAACGTATAAAATATATATAAAGAAAGAAATTAATTAATCACACTCACACACACACACACACACACACACACACACACACACACACACACACACACACAAAATTAATTGTATATAATAGATTTAAGTATAGAAAATGGCAGAAAATCGGAGATCTGAGACATGAAATAGCGTACTAAAATGACAAGATCAAGATCAATATAAAAAAAAGGTTTTGAATATATCGTGTTTTACAATGTAGTTTAGTAATGGTATATTAACCAGGCCCAGCAACTGTAATGTGGAATCGTGGAGTACTCCACACCCAAAATTTAACTTAGTATGGAAATCCACACCAAAGGAATCCAAGAATTAGATTTAAAATCAACTGTGACCTTTTTAAAAAGTTGTACATGAACGCCAACTCAAATATTTGTGATAGTAGTACAACTGCGGGCTTAATACAGATTCAACTTTTAGAAATAACTTATTGGCCGTGTGCCGTATGCTGTTATCTGTAAGAATTGTCTAATCACAGTCGAGCATTTCTCTCTTACAATTGAATGAAAGGGGAATACTCGATTAATCAATTCTTACAAATTATGGCATATGGTTACGGCCAATATATATGATTTTTTACTGACTGTTAGCATCGCAATTCGCAATTGTAAAAGAAGGGAACAAATAGCACAAAATAAAAAATAAAATAAAAATAAACAATCCATAACAAGACCAATAAGAGTCACAGGCTCTCTCTCTCTCTGATGAAGGTGTCAACAATTAAATTCTGTACTATTAATCAATTGTGTGGAATCTTCTGTATTTTAAACATTTCGGCTCCCTTCGGACTCCTCTTTAGCAATACACATATCAAATCATTTCATTGAGTTTTTCATTAAACATGAGTCATAAACAGGTTCCCAATTTAAGTGGATTCTGATCAGACATATATGAAATTAAAATTGAGTCAATAAGAAAAAAACATATCCAAGCAACTCACCTAAAAAGGAAAAGCTCAACATGTTTCTGAAGCTTTGGAACTTTATATTAAATAACAATTATTTCGATTTATAACTGTCTCAGTTTTGTACATATTAATGATTTATAAACCTTCCTCTCCGAGTAGTCAAAAGCGTTAGCGAACAATTTATAATTATAAAAGGACAAATCGAGACACTAAAAAACCTATTTGTGACTCATGTCTAACGGAAGACTCAATAAAATGATTTGATGTATGCATTGTTGAGGATGACTCCAAATAGAACCGACTTAAAATAACCAAATAGAATCGATTTAAAATAAAGAAGACTTCACACAATCGATTAATAGTACAGAATTTAATCGTTGGCACTTTCATCAGCCTGTGATTCTTATTGGCCTTGTATGGATTGTTTATTTTTATTTTTAAGATTTTGAGTCTGTAAAGTTTAATAAAAAATAAAAAAGGTCGCCATTTTGTACTCTTTCCTTTCTTTTTTTGTTAATCAAAAATTCCACAATAGTAAATTGCAGACCTTGGATATAACAGGTTTTCTAATAGAAACGAGGAATAGGAAATGAGAAAAAATGGGGACAGAATGATAGATCAAAGTCGAGTATTCATAATGTTGTCATGTATGCATAGTAAGTACACGGAAAGAATTTTTTCTTAGAGTTTACCCTGAAAATATGATAATCGTGGGACAACATTGTATTTCCAAGAATTTTAATGTAAATCTTCCTCATTTATTAATAAAACTACAATAAAGTATAAAATAAGTTCGATTAATTTTACTAAAGTGTATGGTAAAAATCTTTAAAATATTGTGTTGTACCACAACTACCATATTTTCGGAGTAAATTTTAAAACAAAATTCTCTACGTGTAGAAGAATTTCGAAAAACCAGAACTAAAGATTAAAGGAAAGGATATATATAAAAAAATAGATACTTGAAATAAAAATTTTTTTTAACATGCAAACATGACAATCAAGTGATTTTTTTCGATTTGAAATACTGCGTATGTAGTAGCAAAACATGCGATCTAACGAGTTTATATAATCATACTTGTTACAATCCATTCGTAAGATGCATAATTCGTCACAAAAGCATTTATGCGCTGTGATCGCATGATTAATGGTCGCCAATGTCATTAACAAATAATAGAGTAATTTTTCTTTTCTAAGAGTAACCATATAATGCTCGTTTTTTCTTCTTTAAATAATAACATAACGATCAATTTTGTCATTTGCGACGTAGTAGAATCAGTATTCACCTTGTAAGAAAATTGTTTGGACGCGTCGTTAATACGTCCTATATACTCATATTTTGTGGTATTAATGTATTCAGATTCGTAAATGACATGATTATTGTACGGAAATAACTAAAGATCGTAACGCTGACAAATGTTGATAACTCACATCCGTAGACAATATCTAATCTTAACTGTACAATTTTGCAATGTAATAGTAACTAGTATCTATATTTAAGCGCACTGCAAGAAACACAATTTAAAATGAATCTGTGAACTTAAATTTTGCTAATCTTAAAAATCTCAAATGACAATCGATTTTATAATGTATTACTTTTTGTCCCTTCTTAATTATGATAAAATAATAATTGAGTTTTAAAGTTGTGAAATTTCAATAATTCAATAACTTGTTTTCTTTAACTAGAAAAAAGATTTAAGATTACTTTGTTATTATTATGTGCAAAAAAAATATATATATATACACATAAAATATAATACATAAAATTATCATTATTATTATTTTTTTTTTATATATTATTATTTAGTACACGTTTTTAACTTTATCATGTTATGCAATTTACTTTAATTCGTTTGTTGTTCTATACAACAAAACTGATCGAAGATTAAGAAGAATTCGCTCTACGAAGATTGCGAAACAATTAGTCATTTGTTTTTTATTATTTAGCTTAAGAATAAAAAAATTATTGCAGACTTGTTTTTTATTGTATGCACTCATTTCTCGATATTTCCAAGTCTACTACAAAAATACATGAAATATTCTCGTTGCATTTGCTCAACAATGTATCGATTTTTTTCTTGCACAAATCGGATGCATACACAGATGAGAGCGTTAAATAATTAAACTGGATAAAAAATTGATATCTCTATATCGACTCCATTTACATGTTCGATATTGAAAATATAGGAAAAACGTATAGACATATAAATGACTTTTCGTATGATGTATCTCAAAATATGAGTTCACTGAAATTGTATCAATTTCAGTTTTTGATACCTATTTCCCCCCGATAAATGCTACAGCTAGATAAAAGAAGAGATACAAATATCAGAAAGCTGTGAAGAAAGCAGGAAACAGATTGAAACATTGACACACTCATATATCACAAATTATTTTATAATCTCGATAAAAATGTTTCATACATATAGTTTTGCATATGTAAATGGTTATATATAATTATACATAATTACACACAATTATATTCATTCAAAGATATCAAAAAATTTGCGAATTATTGCGAATATATATAAATACTTTTTATTTATTGCTAATGCCAACATTTCGTGACTTTGCCATTCACTTCATTAGGATAAAGAGCGCACTAATACTGTGCGCTTTAAAGTTCTAGTAATGCAAAGGTAACCTCCATTTTCGACTAACTATATCATATACCAATAATACTAACAAAGCGCTTAGTGGTCTACAAATCACTAGGTCGAAATAACGGTCAAAATGGTAAATAGGAAAGTTGTTTCGAAAGACATTTCGGCTCAAATGAAAGGATTGTGCTACTTTGATATATCTAGAGTTTTAGTGCGCTTCTCACCTTAGTAAGGTAAAATGAACAGTAAGGTTCACGAAATGTTGATATTAGCAATGAATAATCCGCAAACTTTCTGGCATCTTTGAAGATAATATAAAAGCCTAAAAATAATTATGTATACTAGTATAAAAACTAAAAGCTATAATTATACATAAAAATTTTTTTACTGAAATTCAAACTTTAACTTTTTAAAGAAAGTTTGTATTTAATGTGAAAAATGCACTTCTTATATACGCTATTGTGTTAAACTCTCGTTGCGATTATCAAGTTTTTCATATTTCCGATGCATATTGCATGCCTCGTAGAAAATATATCGACGTTTCGACATTTCAACGTTTCTATCCTGAATTCACAATCGAGCCGAGCAGTCGATTTCGCTTATGACTTTGTTGTTCATCGATTCCATTTATCATAACTGAAAGTCGATAGTATCGAGTTACTTTAGCAAAACGAAATAGGCATTAACTACGATTATTCTTTTGTGAAGCAAAAAATGTTACATAACGAAAAAAGATGAAATTATGCTCATAAAGGCGAAGAAGAATAATATTGCAGTAGAATTGAATTAAATACTAATAAGAGAAATTCGTAGAATCGCTTCATTTTTCACTGATATAGTTTTTATTATTCTGAAGAATACAGGAGTCCAGTCATTTGAACTTGAAACATTATTGTTTTTCTGTGTAATTTATTATTTTATTATTAATGATAAACGTCAAACGATTGTCTCGAGGAATGTAGACATTATTTTGAACATTCTATTGATGTAAGAGAAAATTAGCATAGAACATTTAGGTAAATTTGTAAACAGTATGCATTTCTTCGAAAATGACTTGCATATTTTTTCAAGTATCGTTTAAAGATCGTTTGATGAAAAAGTACAGATCGCTCAACAAGCAATGTTTTTATCACGTAACGTGTATTTAAGAATGTTGCAAGATGAAAGTTAGAAATCGCTGTCATTATATTACGTAACAAATTGCACGAATTATAAAGGCGTAACTGCATTTATTTTTTACATTTCCAACACAAGCAGAAGCATAAGCACACATAGATACGCAAGATAAAAACAGTCGCGGAGCAATTAAACGTTACGAAGCAGTTTACGTGTCACTGTTGATTACGAACTTTATTCTGCAAATGGAAGTTTAACTGTTCTTGCGTCTCATTATGTAAACAATTCTTGCAAAGAAATATAGTAGAAAAGAAGACATAAGAATGATCGAGGAAAGAGTATTTTTATTACCACATTAAAATTGCAAAGTGTAAATTAAAAAGCCTGACGTCGTTATAATGAGGATCGATAAAATTCTTAAAACTAGTTGCTGCTATAAAATAGAATGAAATATAATTTAAATTTTAAGCGTGTGGGCATAAATCGGACTACGGTTTAAATTTAGAAAAAATGTTTTTTTAAGTAAACTTGTTAAGCAATCTTGCGTTAAAACTCAAATTGCGAAATAATTTATAATTCGTGATGATTCACTATTTATATAAGATTCGCGAAGATTTATCATTCGTGTAGTATAGATCTTTATACGATTCCCAATTATACAATTATATAATTTTATTCATAATTTTTTATTTAATACAATAATAATACCTATTAGAGCCAGGTTGTCAGGACATCTTGTGTTGATTCTACTAGATATTGTTATTGTATTGATTTACATCAATTGAGAAAAATCTTAAAAAAACCTATTTTAATTATATTCTTATTTAATATGATAATTTAATAATAAGAAAAATAACGATAGCTCAAACAATTAAAAAGTTAAGAACATATAAATATTATGCAATAATATTGTTCGACTAGAAGAATTAACTGATTGCATACATCCGTTCACTTTGACCGATGCCTGAAAATGTTTCAGTGTATCACCAAGGAGAAAATTTTTTAATTAACCAAGTGATGTGAGCAATCGAGGCTTGCATGATTGGTCATTAATCGTAGTGTTCACACTCTTTTATTTTTTTTGTCAAAAAGAAGTCATTAGTGTAAATTCAACGAATACATCTACACACTATTCGCGAATCTCATACGAATAGCAAATTTCAAATTACAAATTTCGCATAGTCCGACATTATTACAATTTTATAACTTTTTTTTTAAGTTCTTGTAAAGGTCATGATCTTTGAGAACTCGAAATTATTACCGATGAGAACAGATTCGTGGTATCTTATTGAATTTGTATTTTACATGGACAAAATTCAAAAGTTCATTGTTATGATATCCATACATGAATGAAACTGTAATTTCATTAAATAATTTTTCCTCAAAATTAATTCAACATGAAATTTTATGTTTAACAGGGAGATAAAATTAGAAGATAGGATAGAATTCATGTGAATAAATTCACATCAATTTTCTCTTTATGAAATCTATGTTAAAATTTGGATATCTTGATTTGTCATTCATCACACATTACATATAGATAGTATGTCAATGAATTTTTGTCAACATAGTAAAATACATGGATTTAATGTAAGCACTTATTCTTATCGAGATAGAGATCTCTGTTCCCGATCGTAATGTTATAACGACCTCAGCAAAGCAATCAAGCGTAATAAAGTATTGTATAACAAGGAAAGTGTTGAAATATAATTATCACTTCCGAAGACTTACTTCAAAGTACTGACGGTTGTACCCATAACCGAACCGCGAGCTGGTGCCGATAACCGAGCAATGTCGTCACGTCTCCGATCTTCTGCAGAGATAAGCCTAGGCTAACTTGCTCAACAAGGACCGTACGTATAATTCTACTGGAGCCGAGCTCGTAACCGAGCTCGTGAACGTGACGAGACTTGTCTGTCGATCCTACCGCGGTCGTATTTATAACCGTACTGTTTTATAACCGTACTATATATAATAATTTCACGTTCGCCATGCTCCCCTTCCATATTACTATGAAATAGTAAGAGGGTGATGATTAATGTTATCAATTCAATCACACACACATAACACACACACACATACACACACACACCTCGATTTATGTTTTATCATCGCGGAACCTGTAAAAATCGACAAAAGGGTCGGAAGTGCAAAGGATCGTATCTGCAAGGGAAGAGCGGAACGCGTCAACGGTTTTGTCTCATTGCAATTGCTTCTCGTGAGCATAGACGCGTTTGATATTGTAACTGTGAAGATTCAATCAAAGATGAGTCACAAAGTGTTAATTCATCATTGCAATCAATTGATCTCTTTTGTTACATAACTATATACAATAATATATCACATCTACACTTTATCTATCCAAACTTTGAACGATAAGAAAAATGTTATCTTATAACGTAACTACTTATTTATGGAAGATAGTAATGTTGAAACTAATATGTTAACGCCCATTTTAACTAATCTTTGATATTATCTGTTTAATGAATTAATGCCTTGCATTGTAAGCCATGCACTAGATCTCGATGTGAAGTATTTCCTTTATTTAATTTCTCATACAAACTCCAAACGTTTCGATCCTAGTTCGGATCTTTTTCAATGTCAGAAATTTACATTCGCGAAATTATTGTTTTTTCTGATACACTATACAGTAATGAATGAAAACATTACAATATATTACTAATAAACAAGTATTACAATATATTACTAATAAATAAAGTAACTCTACTCATATGATTATCTGTTTACATAAACGCGAGCGTAAATATATTCGCAGAATGTATTTACGCTCGCATTTAACTACTCGCAACTAACAGTGACATTATCACTATTATTAACGTTATTATCGATAACTATAACAGTAACATCAATGTTGTAATTTCTCACGTTATAATTAACATCAGCTGCGTTCAGCGGATTCAGCAGTTGAGTGAGCTGCTATTGATGTATTCTTCCGGATCCAAAATGCTGATTGGGTGCTTTAAAAGAATACATCAATAACAGCGAGTGGTCACTCAACTGTTGAGTCCACTGAACGCAGCCAATAATATATTTTCTCATTCAACAATATAACTGTTATATACAACATGTGTTACGTTACATTTATATTTTATGTTATATTTATATTTTAATATGTTGAGAAATTATAACACTAATAATTATTTGTTTTCTGCAAATGATTGCATACTGATGTTGCTGTTAGTTTAGGTTCTGCGAGTATATCGCATGCTAATTTAATAAATTTGAGAAGAAATTTACTCAGCAATATTTAATGTATATTTTAGTAAATTTATTCTTCTTTATCTTTATCTTACAAAGGGAGGCTCCGGAGTGACCCTCACTAATTTCAATGAAACTTGGCAGGGTATGTCCCCTGAATAAAAATCACCCTTCATTTGAGTGTAGACTGTCTACCGTTTCCAAGATATTTCAATATTAAAGTTGGTAACGACATTTTCTTTAGAGTTTATTAGAAAGTTCATACTCGAGTATTTGTACTATTTATAACGTAGTGATGGAAACGTTCTCCAATGTTTCGTTGATATTCCGCTCTGTTTACATTTTTTGTAGTTATTCTCAAAACGTTTTTAATAACACCTCAAATATCAAATAGATAATTCATATCGACACTTTGTATCAATTTGTAAATAAACACTTTGTATCAATTTGTAAATAAACACTTTATATCGAGCAGATAATTAATAATACTTCGTATCAAGCGTATATACAGCTAGAGTATATACAGCTTATTATGAATATTGCGTTAAAATGAAGGAAGTGATTATCATATCCACTACGCTACAAATATTCGAGTATGAACGTTCTAATAAACTCTAAAGGAAATGCCGTTGTCATTTTTAATATTGAGATATCTTGAAAACGGTAGACGTCTACGCCCAAATGACAGGTGATTTTTATTCAAGGAAACACACTCTACAATCCTATAAGCCAAGTTTTATTGAAATTGGGTCATTCCAGAGTCTCCCCTTGTTAGCAAAATTATTTAAATTGTTCAACATTGTTAATTTTAAACGAAATATATATGAGAAACAGTAGAATGGTGGCAATCATCTAAAAAATGTATTAATATGTTAATTTTAAATTGAATTCTTCTCAAATTTGTTGTAGAATCAGATAATAGGATCATAGTTTTGAAGAAAACCTATTAAAATAATTATTAAATATATTAAATTTTTATTTAGTGATATATAAGAAAATAAAGTAGTTTTTATCAATGTAGCTTATTAGATCAGAGCAATCATCAGGCTGTCCCAAAAAAATTTCAGAAAATAACATTAGTTATTATAGTACATTATTTTAAATAAATTTTAATTTTTTATAATAATAAAACATTAGATAAAAAGTAATACATATTACTCATTAGAATTCTTATAAGATAACCGACTGAGCGCCATGACTGTTCTCTTTTCATTTACTCAGCAATTATAATGATTTTATTTTTAAAATTTAAATTTTCTGTTATTAATTAAGTAAAAGGATGTTATATATAAATAATGTACATTATATAATAAGGCTATCGATAAATGATAACTAATTATTTTAAAAAAGAAGTTTATACGCATTTTCTCTTATATATATTTTTGTCCTTATTACATATCCTCTTAAAAGTACAATTTTAAAAATTATGTTACGATTATACATGATTCTGTATTATTTTGCACGATTATACTTAAATGTAAATCTGATGGTTCTTAGCATCATTATAATTTCTGAATTTGTTAATAAGCAATAATTATACCCATTGACTAATCTCGTTTAAACTGTTTTATTTTTGGCACGTGTTACAAGATAAATACGCTCGCGAAAAGGCTCGAAGGGAGAGAACTCGTTACACGTCAAACTTGTTTAATTAACGTTCTCGCGGCGATTAGTGATGCTCCTACGTGCATTTCTTCGAGGTACATGCGTGTATCGTGAAGATGGTTCCCTCTCAGTTACCTCCTGCCATTTCACGGGATAGGCTAATCGATTGCCTTTATTCCATGTGTATAACTCCTAAAACGAAATGGATTACACGAAAGCGAAACAACAAAATAGTGGAAGACTCTATCTCGGTAAAACACGTACCTTAGTCTTATGATTATAACTAACTGCCGTGGTTTTATGGTACGGATTCGTAAACGACAAGTTTACATCCAGCGTCGTATTTTTGTAGAGATCGAAGGCGAATCTAAGAAATTCGGTCGAGTTACGAATAATAATAATTTTTAGGTAAGAAAGGAGCAAGTACAAGTATATAGTACAAATATTTTACGAAATTATTCGTGGATATATCGCTCTCTTATTTTAAAAGTGAACATAATTTAAAAAATTAAAGTTCTAAAAAGCAAGAAAAATTATTTCTTCACTCGACATAAATTATTAATTAATCAAATAATATCGTAAAGGAATAGAGGATTATCTTAACATAATCAAATGACATTTTTATGAGTTTTGTTTCACGAACTCTTAGAATATCGCCCTTTTTAAAGATATTTTAAGGATTTAAAATATTTCTAAACTATCCTTTAAGTTGTAATATTCTATTAAGTTGTAAAAGTTCTAACAATTTTTTATTTTTTATAAAACTAAATTAATTTAGTTTTAATGATTAATAAAATAATATTTAATTGGCTGTCTCATATTATAGTTTAATTTATTCATAAACGGTCTTGTTTTATAGTCTTAGAATAATATTTAACTCATTTGTGTAATAACTTGAAAACACGTTTTTAAAAATATGTCACTGTTAAAATAAAGGAACGATATTTTGAAAGTAATAAAGGCACAATCCCACATTCTAAATTCTTTGGAGTAGAAGATATCTGAAGAGTGAAAATTGAATCAGTCTTGAAAAAGAGTGATTTAATTTCCAATCTTGAATGCCCATTTCTACATGTGTGATCAACTAACCCTTCATCTTTCTCTCTCTCTCTCTCTCTCTCTCTCTCTCTAGTTGTAAGAATTAAAAAAAAAAGAGCAATTTGAGAGATTAAAATTAATCTACATTGATAGAAACAGGCAGAGAGTGAGATTTCACTCTTGAGATTTATTCTAAAAGTTTTACAAAACAACAAATATTGAATATAACTCATAACATAGATGTAAAATAGTATATGTTATCTATTGTATATTAACAGTTATTTACAATTATTATAGCAGTTATCTATGTTTGTTGGGAATAAAGATTAAAAGTGATATTAAGGATAATAGAAAACATTGAAAATCCAAATATCCAAGAATTTTTATGGGATATGTGTATACGATTATTGCATACGATTATAGTTTTAAGAGCAATTTGTCACTCGCGTTACCGTATCTCCATAGTATCATCGGTGACACTGCGTATAGCATAAAGCACGCCTCCTGCAATAAACATCTCTCCATAGCGACGGTGATCGATACTGATATTCCACGCGTACTGAATGATCATTTTAGTGGGATCCATTTTCACTACCACCGTATTTTTACCACTACAATTAGGGGATAATGGGTAAATGACCCACAAACCTGCAGAAACGCCACATATTGTATTGTCATGCCACAATGGTTCCGTTTTATGTGGAAATAAATATTTTTAATCATTCAATTTGTCTGCAGATTTTACCGTTTTCATCTACGTTGAAATCCGTGTAGGTAAAATTGCGCGTATAAAGGTAGTTCTGGCCGTCGACCTCCAAGCACGGAAGCTGCATCTCGCATTCGGGAGAGAGCTGCTTGCACTTCTGATGATCCGAGGACGCGTAGAGATCGTATCGAAGGACCGTCGGTCGATTAAAGGGATTGTAGAAAAACGATTTATCGTAAACTACATGTCCATTACCCTGGAAGAAAATGTCGATCGCAAGCTCAATTCTCGCTTCAGGCATTTTCCATGTTTAGATGTTAAAATTTTCTAAAGAAAATATGTGCATGCCCTTATTTTATCGTAATGTTATAGCTACTTTTAAAACTCTGGGAATTGTGTAACTAACTACACGATTTTTCTGAATATGTATTTAAAATTGTATTTAGTTAGATACAATCTGATCTGAAAATAATTTCGTTGGATCATCAAAATAATTATCTAGAACTCTCAAGCATGATAAGTAATGTAGAAAGTTTTATATTCTAGTAATCAACTTGAGTATTATTTGATTATTTTAATGGTCCAATAAAATTATTTTCAAATCAGTATCTAGCTAATTTTTAAAATTCTTTTAGCAAAATTTTTTCCGTGCATAAAAAAATGATTTATTAAAATATCTAAAAAAAATCCTACACTGATTATATAGAAAATTGGGATGAGTTGGGATCAGTGGAATGACTTTATTTCTACGTATACGAAAGAAAATGTGAAGTCTAAAAAAGCTATAGGCTTTCTTCTGAAAAAGGTTTCAATTTGTATAAAAAGTCCGAGAAATTTTCTGAAAAGTTCTAAAATTAATCAGAAATTTAAAAAAATGTCGGAAATTTACTTAAACGTTTGAATACTGAAAAATTATGAATACTGAAAAAATTTATGAATAATTTTGATCCTTTATATAGGAGAAAGATCCTTTATATAGACACAGATCTGAACATAATTTTGGATCATCAGTAATGTAGGATTCTCAAGATGAGTAGTGTTGCAAAAAGTTTCAACATTCTATGTAGTAACCGACTTGAGCGTCCTACTTAATTATTTGAATAATCCAAAATTATTTTTAAATCGAAATCTAGCTAAATTTTTTAATTCTTCAGTAAAAATTGTTCTTTCCATGAACAATAATTAAAAGTATCTCGTTGTCTGTTATTCTTAAGTCGCCAACCTGGAAAGGATGGGGTAATTTTATCTCGTTAAGCGCCGTATTGTTCTTGAAGTCTTCCTTCGATTTGTATTCATAGATGTAGGATGTATCGTTGTGGCGAGTAACCCAAAGTCTGTCGGGCATGATATCGTTGGACGCGTCGTGCATCCAACTTCCGTAGTGATCGTCCATGTTTCCTTTCAGCACAGGTTTTCCTATAGCTTCTATAAAACCCTCTGCGAATTTACCAACGTCGCTTATTAACTTTTACGTCCTTAAGTCGGGAGAGTTCACGTGATCGTTTTTTAGTCCGCGATATTACGGGCACTCGTGTTTGACAGGAGTGCCGTCAGTTCGTTAATTACGTAAACTTCCGCGATATTACGACCCTTTAGTCATTAATTCACGGGGGAAGGGGAAGTTCTCCGCTGTGTACTTGACCCGCCATATGTACGCGCTCGTACGAAGGTAGATAAATTAAAAGTTAAATCAAAAATAAATTTCAATCAGTCATGTAAAATTTATAAAATGAATATCTTAAATATTAAATATTTTTTTCCAGCGCAGCTATCCAGATCAAAAAAAGTGAAATAGTGATTGCTTTTTATGCATGGAAAGAACAATGCTAAAATATCTTAAAATTTATCTAAATATAGATCTAAAAACGACTGTTCAAGCTAGTTGCTGATGTCAAAATTTTTTTGCAGCACTAGTCATCATGCTGAATTTTCTACATAATTATTTTCATGGTCCAATAAATTTATTTTTAAATCTAGCTAAATTTTTTAGATACTTCAGCAAAATTGTTCTACGTGAAAATGTGACCCTTCAGGGATTAATATAAAAATAACACTACTTATCAAATTTTCAAATTAATTAAGAACATTTAAGCGAAAGAAAAATAGCATTTACTCTTATTTTTAACTGGTCTATCTAAATCAAACATATAATTGCATTTGCTTTGGCGCCCATGCTTAAGCTTTATTTCATCCTTGTTAATTAAATATTTAAAAAAGACACATTCTTACAAGCGCTGTGAGCGCCAATGCGAACGCAGTCATAGCAACATATTACATTATCTAAATAAAGCAAAGAGATAAATACACTCATCAGATAATAAAAAAATATATAAAATTTTTTAAACTGCAGCAAAAAACAAAAACGTATGTTCTTTAAATCTACGAAAAATATATGTAATCTATACGAAAGTTATATTGCCTTTTAATTCCATCTATTTGAAAATTAAAAGAGACAAACTTAATACCGACAGACTAATACCCAGTTAGCAACATTGAATGAATAGCAATCGTTTTCGGAGACAAACACATAAATAGACAACAAAAACATAAATAGAACGCTTACGTTTTACAAATCTCATGTCAATTCAGGAAAAAAAAGTGACAAAGAGTGACTTAAGTGACTGGATGGCAGCGCTTCATTCAGAGCAAATTTTTTTTCCTAATTTCTATTTATTTCGTGAGGCTAAAAATATATTACTAATAAATTTATAAAGAATCGTCGAGAAGATACCCTTTTCGTTTTACATTATTAGTTTCTTATTTTATTTTATTGTATCGATTGACAAGAATTCTCGACAAATATTATCCGTTTGCTAAATATGTACATATATAATGCATATATATTATACTAAACCTATGTTATATTGAGAAATGTACATTACGTTATGTATGCGTTTACACCGAAGCTTTGCACCTCTAGAATTAATTGATCTACCTTGCGCAAGAACGCCGTTGGAATACATTAGTTAGAATTGATTAAACGTACCAGTTGACCGCGGCGGCGGTCGCGTAATATTAATATCGCTCAACGGTTGAACATGCAGATGGTCTATTATATCTGTGTATGTGCACTTTGGGCACGTCTTGCAGGTTTCTTGCGAAGGGATGCACAATTCTTGCTCCTGATCGACGCTCATGGGCATAGGATGGCCGTATGTTACGTGCTCCTCCTTTCTGGATTTGTATTTCTCGACGTCTTTTATGTCGTCTAGCATTATTTATTACCATCAATTAGAAAATTCGATTAGCAGAATTACTTTCTAGAGATAGGCGTTAGGATCAATCTTAAAAAAAATTATGCTGAAAAAAATCAAGAGGCCGATTCTGTATTTCTTAACGACAGTTGATGCGTCATTGCACAGCTTTTTTTACATAATATCTGCGCAACGACATCAACGATTGTCATTAAGAGTTACAGAATTAGTCCCTAAATTTTCAATCTCAAGAAAATCTTTAAATTATACAATGGATATAGAACGTGCTTTTCACATTTTCAACATTTTATTGATATTTTTATTTGTATATCATTTATCAATATTTTGTATCGATCTTCTTGTTTCATTTGAAGGTTGAATTGGAAATGCGAGTAATAGTATATTATATTTTTGCCTGGAAACATTATGCTATAAGATAATGTAGAATAACAGTGCACATTCTCACAAACTCGGAGGCTTCCTTCTATATCCTTCATGTTGTAATTAATTAGTAATTCCGTAATGGCTCTTTAGAATTCTATTATTAATGCAAGGAGAAATACGAGGTAATACAAGGTAAAAGACAAACCGTCTACTATAAAGGATCCCTTGACAGTGTCAAAATCGTTTTTTGCCACGCAGTGGTAAGTCCCATGATCCGATGTAGTCACTCTCGCGATTCTCAGCTTCATCTTCAGCTTTTCAGAATAGTTTCACGTATTGTAAGACACCTCATTTGTTGCTAACGTATAGCAGACGAGCAGGAACGATTTATTATCGATATTTATACGATAAAATGTGCAAGTTACTTATTAAAATAAAAAAGAAGGCTCTAAGAAAATCGCGTAAAAAACGATATAACGTGCGCGAATTTGGCGGAAGTCCACGAATACGAGTTCGACGGGTTACCTTGTAATTATCACGCCTGTCGTAAACCTCCGTTCTGTACTTATCCGACATTTTCAGGCGTCGACCATCACTGCGTTCCCAGTATACCACCGGCTCAGGAAAGCCTTCCACTTCGCATTCCAATGTCGCTGGATTTTGGTTTCGTACAAGTACCACTTGGTTACGTATACGAATGAATGGCGCAACTGGAACGCGATCGATTATCAATTTTACCTACATCTGTGCCTATTGATTCGTGCAAAACTGGTTTTCTTTCCGAGTTATTCTAATAATACCAAAACTCAGAAAATATTTATGCGTATTATCTCGCTATCGCATGCGAAATTTTTTCGAACTTTTGAAGGCATTACTATCGCGCATTTTTCGTATTTACAGTGAAATATATACATATATTAAAAGTAAAAAGTAGAATAAAGAAATTTTATATGCAGCGTTTTAAAATATGAAATTCCAGAATAAAGTAATAATTAATAAGGATCTAAAGTTTTCCATAAAAATTTGTTTAAAATGTATAAAACATACATTTATTTGTTATTATTTTATAGTATATTTATATATATTCTTCTTTTTAATTTAATTATGTAAGAAACTTTATCGTCAACATTATTATATATACATACAATACTTTAATTTTTATTTTACAATTTCCATATTTTAAAATAATATATTATTAAATATCAAAAAATATATATATTCCTTTTAATTGAGATTAAAACATGCTTACATTTGACTTGAAGCTTGAACCTCTTGGATCGTGCCGGAGGTATTCCGTTATCAGCATTGCACATATAGTCGCCCATGTGTTCCCGGTTCACCAGACTGATATTGAACGTATGGCCCGTAACTGAGCTCACTAGAGTCGCAAGATTTATGAGAAGGTTTGTTAATTCCGCTTCATCTGTTCGTTACTTATGATTGAATTAAAGAGTCCGTTTATACCATGCCAAGGGCCCATCGGTATCATGGAACCGTCTATTTTCGTCCATTGTATAACAGGCTGAGGTTTCCCACTCGCGGCACATCTCAGCCGTATTTTGTTGCCTTCTTGCACGGAAATCACGCCACTTGAATTTAACGACGGTGTAATCTCTGTAAAACGTCAATTTTCAAAGATTGTGAATCTTCGATAAAAATGCAGATAGGAGATACGCAATTACGATAGTCAATGTGATGGAGAGTTATTAAATTTGCCTTGCGGTAATATAAAACATATATGATATAATGTATACACAATATAAAATAATATAATAAATATAATGAAGAATGTGTAAACAAATGCAGTTTTGTATGTTTACAATTCAATACCTTATTAAAAAGGAAAAAAAAAACAATGATTTTGCTAAGATAATGAAAGCAGTAGTTCTTACCTACGATGGATGGCGGTATTAATATGTCATTCTCGTTGTAATCGTTCATGTTTATTTTGTATGCTTGTATGCCTGATTTGCCATCCTTTCCAGGTGCTCCTGGATGACCAGGTGGACCTATATCTCCTAAAGCATGAATAAGTTGATTAGTGAAATATTTATAAAATGAAGAAATAGTGATAGTGATCTAGTGATGTTACTTACCGCGAGATCCTGGTGGCCCTTGAGGTCCCATTTGCCCTGATCTTCCTATATAAATACAAATCGTTTAATCAATCTTTCATTTGTGAGGTATTACGACAAATATTTGTACTCTGCTAATATTTATAATATTACATAATTTACAACTTAATTAAAGAGTTAATTAAAAATTTTAACATAAAGACAATGTATCTTACAAACTTAAGTTAGTAAACTAAATCTACAATTTAGAGAAGCAAAAAAAAATTTAATTCAATAATAAATTAAAAAATTGAATTAAATTAAATTAAATGTTTCTCTCTTCTCTTTCTCTCTCTCTCTCTCGCAATTAATTATCGCGCAAATTAATATCCATTTTTTAAATTAAAATGTATTATAATAAAAAGTAAAAAAATTTGGCTCGTAATTGTTGAATATTGATACGCATTGTAGAAAGGATAATTTTTATGTAAAATTTTTAGTTTGGTATTTGTACACGGAAAAAAATGGTTTTACTGAAGTATTAAAAAATTTAATTAAATACATATCTGAAAATAATTTTGTTGGACTATCAAAATAATTATATGTAGGATGTTCAAGCTGGTTAAATGTCAATGTTTTATAAAACAAAAATGTCACTTCTTGCAACATTGCTCGTTATACTCGGGTTTCCTACATAATTATTTTAATGACCCAATAAAATTACTCATACATTACAGACTCTGCAATATTGCTACAATTTTTGTGCAACTTTGTGCTAGGGATATGAATTCAGATCTATATATATCTATATTTGTAGTACATCAGTAAAGTGCATTTTCTCGCACAATTTCTCTCAAAACTTCGATTGCAATTTACATTATCAAGTAATTATATATTCAAACGTACCGTCTGTTCCGTTTCTTCCAGGCGATCCAGGCAATCCGTTTGCACCTGGCTTACCGTTGCTTCCAGGTACGCCGTCCAAACCACTTCTACCGGGAATGCCGTCCAAACCAGGCTCACCCGGCACCCCATCTCTCCCGTCGAAGCCCGGAGGACCAATGTCACCCTTAGATCCTCTGGCACCAGGATGACCGGGCTGTCCTGGCGGTCCTTTCGGACCTTCCATCCCTGGGACACCCGGCAAACCTTGTTCGCCAGGAGGACCTGGATTTCCGGGTGCGCCGGGGAGACCCGGTGGACAATATTTTGCGGATGAACGGCAAAAATTCTCGATCGCGTCGAACTGAAAGGCAGACAAATAGATATGTTATAAAATGCTCGATTTTATGGCATGCGTATAAAATGAAAAAATAAAATCTTATGTATTATATTAAAATTTTTTATACTGTAGTTATTTCTATTGTAGTGAAATATTTCCGTTGCCTGATTCTGCGAGCGTTTTGAAGTTTTTGGAATCTTTAGCTATTTTCTTTCTCATGTAACAATGCATTTGAAATATTTAAATTAAAAACGAATTATCTCTATGAATATATCTTTATTTAAAATATAAAGTATGATTTTATATATTATACATAAGATATTTAATTCTTTAATTAAATTTTATTCTTATA
>NW_017304461.1:1041964-1045885 GCF_001594115.1 Trachymyrmex septentrionalis | reverse complement strand
TTCTTATATTAAAATTAATATAATAATGATAAGAATATGTTTGCACAAATGTTACCGTTATTTTAGTAGTGTTATTTTACCCGGTAAAAATTTTTTCATGCATGAATATGTGTAAACATGTATAAACACGCATGAATATTCATAAACATGTATAATTATATATGAAATATGTCCATACATGTTCATACATTTTTTTTCTTTTGTAAAATTACTTTTTAGTATAATAGAAATAATAATAGTAATGCGAAAACATTAAAAATAATTAAAGGGATAATTTTTACATTGTTTATTTAAGAAAAAAACAAGTTTGAAAAAAATGTAAAAAAATTGCTCACATAATAATGCATAATTTTATATTTAATTATACATAAATAATTTTTGTACACTTCTTCAAACTTGATTTTTTCTAAAACAAATAGTGCAAAAATTACCTTTTTAATTATTTTTAATGTTTCCACGTTACTATTATTATTTCTATTACACTAAAAAATAATTTCACAAAAGAAAAAAAGATGTATGAACATGTATGGACATATTTCATATATAATTATACATGGTTATGAATATTTATACGTGTTTATGTATGTTTATACATATTTATACATGTTCATGCATGAACAATTTTTTACCGGATAGTAGCGTTATTTTAGCATCGTCATTCTAATGCGGAAAATAGATGTAACGGATACTTAGCAGCTATCTCCAAATATCTTCTACACACACATAATGTTCTTCATAGATGACGGAACTCGTCGAGGAACATCACGACAACTCGGCAAGTTTGAGGAGAGTATTCACGAGGATGTGTATCGCGAAACAGGTAACTAGTTCTAACAATCACACAGAACTGACTTGTATTCGTGTGTCGGCGTTCAACCAGACCCAATCCTGACCTCCGGCTATCGTTGGCGAGGACGCGGAGCCGGATACCATCGGGGAGGCGGTTACCTTCTTTGTACCTTGTATCTCCTTGTCATCTCGGATCTGTAACCGAGCGGCCCGAGCAATCCCGCGATATTAAGGGAGAGAGATCCGAGATATAAATGAAATTGGCAAGTCAAAGCCCTCGCTGTTAGGATATCTCGGAAAATTAAACGCTGGGGAATTAAGACACGAAATCTCTCTTTTCCAGCAAAATTTTTTAAAACAATTTCCTCTTTTTGTATATTTTTCCTTATTTCGTGTAATTAGTGCAACTGCATAAAGTTTTAATTCAGGTACTTTGTACACTTTTTGTTTTTCGTTGCCCTTAAAAATATTTAAGGTAGTTATTAACTGAAAGATAGTTACTAACTACTTATTTTAAGTATTAAAAATACTAGTATTCAGTGCTTTCAATATTTAAAATAAGTAGTCTATCACTAGCTTTCAGTATTAAATTAGAGTAATAAATTCCCGGGAAAAAAATGTTTCATATATAATTATATAAAATTATATAAAAAATTAACATATTTATAATACTTTTCCTCGGGTTAGATTTCTGTGAGAGCTAATATAAGGAAATTTCAAACTTCCAAAGTCGTTTCTCTCTATTAAAAAAAATTTTTGCTTCACGCAGAATTGGATTTCCGTAGATTTTTCAAAACGTTCTCCCTATATATTTTACATACCCGACTGGCTATATCCGAAACGGCATTGTCTTCGGAGGTCGGCAACGCGCTGCTGCGTCTTCGCCGTGGAATAGCCACAGCCTCCGGCGGATACAGGCTTTTTACCCGACGAAGATCACTCTCCACGTTCGTGATATACTTATACAGATAGACGGACGTGAAAAACTGAATGATAAATTGTAGCAAAACGAGAACGAGCAACACGCGCGGCTGAAGCATCCAGCGTTGCACCAGTAATGCACTCTTGCTGTTCATGCTGACGTAGTTTTAACTCCTATGAAAAGTGGTGTTTGAAAAAGCCTCCTGTGCATCGAGGAAAAAATTATCGCTAATTTATTTTAAAAAATTAATGAAAAATACCAAATGAAATCCTCATAAAGAAAAATGTTCTGATTAAATCAACAGGACCTAACAAAAATAGCACTTTGGTGAGATCAGAATTTCTAGTCATCTGAAATTCTGTTTGTCCTCACTAAAATGTCATTCTTAATCCCTTTTGTTAGGTTTTTTAATCAGAACAGTTTTTTTTAGTCTAAATCACTAAATCCTGATTAAGACGAGATAGCAAAAGTCTTCAAAAATCATTTCAATTAAATTATTCGATCGCTTTCGCTGAATTGTTGTTCTTAGCTAATAACGCAATCGGTGTGTTACACAACGTGCGAACGATAACACGGCGACGTGTATAGCGCGAAGACGCGACGCGCGGCAGAACGCAACTATTTCAATTGGATATCTCTGGCACGCCGCAGGAGAGAGAGAATCAGGGGAGAGAAGCGCATAGATCTGTGTCGTCTGATTGGTTACTATCAAGCGGAATTGACTGTGCATTAAACTTCTGCAACATCCGCGCGTTTCACACTTCCTTTTCCTACGTTCTCCTCGCCGCTCTCCCGTTCGCCGTAACGTTCATCTTAACGCTAACTTTCTATTGTAGAAACTTTTCCAAAACGACGACCATATTTTTGTAGCACTCGTCACTGAAAAAAAAATACTTACAGCTTATTTTAATATTAATTTTATATTTCACACACGGTATTCTTTTATTTCCTCGGCGCGCGCGAGTGGAACGCTCGCGAGGTGCGTTAACGAGAACGCAGTTTACACGGCGGTTTGCGGTGTCCGTCCGTGTGGTCCTAATGTAAACTAATATATAAACTGTGAACCGGTGCCGTCGTCGGCTCGGCATCCGACGAGACGCATGCGTGAGCATTTCTCTGTGTATTACACCACGGCCAATTGTCATACATTGCACGTGTGAGACGTGCGTTGCGTCGTGGTGTGCGCCGACGAGCCGGGACAACCGCAACGTTCATGAATGCACGCTCCGTTTTGTTCAACGGCCACAGGCACACCCGAGCGCGTGTCAATGGGATGCGTTCCAGTCTTAATTAAAAAAAAGGGAAGAGAAAAAAATCGATTTCACGCTGCAGTCGCTGTAACAGTCTCTTTCGCGTAACTGCTTGTTACAAACCGCCCGGCGGCGAATTACCACTCGACGGTAGTTAAATTGGAACTTCACGCCTGGTGGAGATGTATAGATTTCCAATGAATCGTATAATTATTATTCCATATGCATCTATAATTGTAACTCAACGATCAGGACGGAAACAAGAGATGGAAGAGAAACGAGTCGGGATCCTGCGAAAAAATTTAATACACAAATATAATATGTATGTATACATATTATGTATATATACATATGTATGCACACATGTACATATACGTAAAATCTTTTTCTTTTAAAAGAATCAAATAATAAACATTTTCTTAAAAGCTGCAGAATATCACAGTATAGAGACCTTCCCAAAATTGATGAAGGAAGGTACATAAATTCATTTTTCATTAATGTACATATTATACACATTTATACAGTTATTAAAACTAAAAATTTGCTCGTTAATCATGCGAATCCGCTTGACTGTTAGAACATCTGTTCATCTTCTGTATGTAGAACGATTTCTATGTTATGCTCGGGATCCTCTTTTATATTTATGTCTATATTTTGCTTCGCAGCCTGTTGACAATAAGATTCGTTAAAAATTGATGGATTAATTCTGATTTTTCTTGTCTTCTAATAATCTTTCTCACCAAGTCTAACGAAGCTAAAAAATATCTGGCCACCTCGTAAGGGCTCTCTTTTTGAATGACATCGTCGAAGTTGATTCTTTGTTGATCACTCGTCTTCAGAGTGTCCATAATCCGCGACGTGTAATCGCGAATACAAAACGTCGATCTTTGTTCGGCGTCGCATAATTTAGGTTGTATCATCTCGTGCCACTGGTCGACAGTTTCCTAAAATCATAATTCA
>NW_017304461.1:1031289-1041864 GCF_001594115.1 Trachymyrmex septentrionalis | reverse complement strand
GGCGTCGCATAATTTAGGTTGTATCATCTCGTGCCACTGGTCGACAGTCTCCTAAAATCATAATTTCTGTTAGCAATCTGCAACCAATATTTCCGCTCTTATTTATTGACCGTCGGTTAAAATGACTTACTGACAAAAAATGTGAATCTGAACGAAACCAAATGTCACAGAAAGTTTCGTGGGGTGAATCCGGTGACATGTCCGTAGGACTGTGAAATTCTGAAATCTCATCGGTCGAAGACGTTGTGTTTCCATCGACATTCGTCGTTACGTCAGCGTTGATATATGTGTCCGATTCGGTATCAGTATGTAATCGAAATCCTAAAAGATCCGACTCTGCGTTCGTCACTTCTTCGTATCGCAAGGGATCATCCTCTCGTATGTACTTCATACAAGAACGCAAGTTTTTGTTAAACATACTTGATCTGTCTGGAAGACGAGTAATTTAGTATGGATTAATAAGTTTGTATTGGACGATTTCAATTGGCAGAATATAACGGATTTACCTTTTTGCTTTAAAGGAAACGAATTTTCCAAAATATGCAGGAGATTTTTCTTCATTATACTTCGTCGTCTTTTACACGATGCGTGATTTCGTTTCAACTGCAAGTAAACAGAATATCACTCCAGGATATTATCAGAAAGAAACGTAGTTAATTATCAGTAAAACTGTAACATACCAATTTTGGAGTAGACTTTAAAGTGGAAGGTTGCTGTTGTGTTTTAATTTTTTTACTTTCATTCAGACGAGTATTTTTTACAGAATCGATATATAAGTTTGTTTGCGTTAGATCTCCATTTGTATCGTTTAACATCGCTAAATCGTCTGTCGATGAAATTCTAAAATACCAGGAATTTCAAAATTCTAACAGCTTTATTACATTAATCTTCGTTACGTTCGTGAAACATATATGATATGACTATACGAATCGTGCGCGCTCGTTCAAAAATGATTACGCCTAAATCATATTTAACTACTTATGTAATATATTATTCTTATGATCTTAGTAATAAGAAAAGAGTATTGAGTAATAAAGTAAATAAGTCTTCTCAAATGTCGAATCTGCCAATAAGATGTGTTATATTAAAATGTAAGCGCTTATGCGTTAAGCGATTATAATTATCTGTAATAACGAAAGGATTAAATAGCATTAAAAATAATAAAAATATACCTTCTTTCTTTCGAATTCACCGACTCAGGTGGGCTATCTAATACACTGCCAACGTCTATACAGTGCATACTTTCGTTGACATTAGTATTCAAGCAATGCTCTTCTAAATCATTGTTCAATAAAATAGTATTATCAATATTAGTTAGTATCGGTGAATTTGAATGGGATGGTGTATTTGCAAATGTCTGATTCAGAGTATTCATGAGAGTTACGTCGTGACAATTATCGCTTGAAATATTCGTTGGCGTTTTGACAAGCGTGTTGTCAGTATTTCTAGATGTAGAGAGATTTTGTTGGCTCAACTCCAAAGACATGGTCAAATTAGAGATCTCTTCCTCTGGCGAATTATTGTCTCTCTCGAACTCGGAGAACGTGTTAACATTTTCATTATTATTGTTGTGTATAGTAGAATTCAATGCCGAAGTATCGCACGAAAGTCTGTACGAATTCGACGAAGATTTTTCTTTAACAGAGACGTCGCCGCAATAAAAATCTGAAACACAGGTAGTTCTAAAGAAATATTCGACTAAATCGCAAATTTATTTTTATATTTATTTATATTTATTGATCTATTTTCCATTTATTATTAAAAATTTATTTGTATAATCAACCACATACCTTGAGGCGCAAACTCATCTACCAATGTATCATCCATACTTAAATTCTGATTGCACCTATGAGATATTAGGCACGATTAGTTTATCCAAGTACAATAGAAAATTAAACCGAATGAAAAAGAGAAATACTCACCGGAAATCATATTTTTTGCCAATAACTTCCCCGTTTACATCATAAATGTCGATAGATACGTGTGCGATACTCTTCTCTAATTGAGTAAATCGACGGCTTTTAGATTTGATCGACTCATGTGCTACATGATTCTTTTTAATATCGATATGTTTGTCTACATCTTCTGCAAAGTTGACAGTTTTGAACTTGTGAAAACATACATCAGTCATCTTTCTATCTCTCTTTTTAGTAGAATTTTTTGTCGCCTCTTCTTGCCTGAAAGACAGTTGTATACGTATTACTTTAAACTAGTAATATTTAATTAATTAGCAAACTAGAAGATTCTTTCTCTTCCTGTCATAATTCGTTAAATCCCAATTAGTATTTATTTTAAAATTTTCTGACATTTATGGGTGAACTGCCCTGGTAAACATTTTTCATATAATTTTTCAGAATTACTAAATTAATAACTTTATAGTTTTTTAAAAAATTATAATAATTTTTTTATATAAATTGGAACATTTTTATAAGCACAAAGAAAATTTATATAGATAGTATATAAATTTATTAATTTAGTAATTCTGAAAAATTATATAAAAAATTTTTATCAGAACAGTGCACCCATAAAATGCTAAGAAAATTTTGAAATAAATACCAATTATCTGTTCTAGGATTCTTTATTTATGAATCCTAAAATATTCTAAAATTTTTAAGATTTCTCTTTAATTTTTTATGAAATCTTATAAAATCTGAAAATGTTTAAGATATTTAAAAAAAAATTCTTTTTTCAAAAATGAAAAAAAATTTTAGAAATCTTAAAATATTTTAGAATTCACATATATCAAAAATTCTAAAAAAATATGTAGACTTTCTCAGTATTTCTGTAATGTGTTTTGATTTGTATAAAAATTTTGAGAAAAATTTTTACCAAAAATATATTTTAAACTAATACTTTAAACCTTTGTCTGAAGTTAACAATTAAATAATGTTTTTTTTAATTTAAAGATCAAAATCTAACAAACACTATGTAACTTAAAGAATAAACTAGCAGAAAAATATTTGTCATAAACAATTTTTCAAAACATAATTGAAAAAACGTCCATCCTGAATTCTCAGATATCAATTAAGTTAATTATCAATTGGGGTTAACATTCAGATAAACCACTTACTCCTGAGTTGATAACACATCTTTACAATACTCGACTTTAGTCCAGAGAGAATCAAGTCTATGCACATAGACAGCCGTGGAATTTTGTAAAACAAGTCCGGCATCGCCGAAACTTTTATTACATGTTGTATTGAACAAAGAGCAGTATTGTTCTAGAGTCTGCAACAATAAGAGAAAGGTTACTTCAATACATTCGCATTACTGACATACAATTTTATTACAAGCATACCTGAGCGAAGGGAAAATTCCATTGTGCCAGCTCTCTCACTGGCTTCGTAAGTTGTAAACCGATGTCTTGCACGGTGACCATTTTTGTCGTTTTATAAACGTCACGGCTATCCACATAGGAATCATAAATCTATCAATTACTGTTTAAAGAAGCGCCACTCTCACACCTTCGACAATATTATCTAGAAACTGATAAGGCGATCAAAGTCCAGTAACAAAAAGAAACAGAACACTATCTGCAAAAAGTCTTTTTTTTTATTACTGCAACTACACTAAAATTTTTATCCGTTTTCGCTAAATATCAAACATATATATTTATTTCACTGTTCCAAAAATATACACTAATTCAATTAATGAAAAAACAAATCTAACACAAGTGTTTCACTGAAGAAAAACAGGTAAACGTTACGCAGCTAGCGTTTTGTCGCTTTGGCGGGATATCAGACATTCTAATGTCCATTGATCGAGAGAAAAAAAGACAACACAAAAACTGACGATCGATATAGATAATTGAACAAGGGGTTCCTTGTTCAATCGCGCGTAGTCTCTTTCCTTTTCAGAATTTATACGCCTCCAATTATCTTAGTCCAGGAGCTAGAACACTTTCCCTAACCTCACAACAACAACATTCGCCACAGGCTACAGGCTGTTTAGACTATTTGCACATAGATCGTGAGAGCAGGTAGTCGAGCGAACACATTCCCTAATCCGATCCACCGATCACTCACAGAATTACGGAAGTGACGCGTCGTGGACGTAAAGTCGCGCGCGAGCCAATCACAACACGCGACCGACCGCGTTACCCTCTCCCTTCTACCACTGTTGAATCGCGCTCGCGTAATGACGGGTCAGCCTATCGCGGCGTTCGCTGTGTTCAGTGGTCGACTTTTGAAATTTGAATTTGTGAGTGAGCGTACTTCAGTTCGATATTTACCTCTTATCGAAATGCACACGCTCTTCCGACACGGCGTTCAATTATCGACGTAACGTTTTCTTGGATTCTAAACGCTGCAATAAAAAGCGACGCAGTAAGTAATTATATTAAGTTGTCGTTATGCCACAAAAAGTCTTTTTTTCTAAAACTAAATTAAGTATTAGTCACATGATACGCGTATCATGTGACTTATATATTTATGTTATTATTCGTATGTTATTATTACGTATTATGGAATTATTCGGAATGTGAATTCCCCGGTTGGAATTGTTCAATTATTCCCTAGAGTTCCATTATATGTATCTATTTTCTAGAGAAAATGAAATAATTCCAATTGGAATCCATACGTATCCTAATATATATGTATAAATATATTTTCTGCATTTAAAGTAAAATATGTTTGATATTTGAAAGCGAGAAGGGAGATTTTTTGACGCAATTCAGTGTAACAATAAAACATATCTTGGATGAGTCTCACCAACTCCGATTAACTTAACCGATTAAATTTCAGCATTGCCAACTGCAAAACTGAAAATATAATATTTTAATAGCTATGAAAAAAAATATGCGACGATTGATGTAATTCAAATCATTAAATGAATTAATTTTACATACTTTGATATCATATGTATATGGCAATAACAATTATTATTAAATCGTTCTTAGTTCTTCAAGTGTCAGAAAAGTATGTTTTCAGTTTTACAGTTGGCAATAAATTTAATTGTGACTAATCAAATTAATTTAATTGACTAATCAAATTAATCAGAGTTGATGGGACTGGCTTGTTATTTTCGGAAAAATAAATAAATAGCTTAAAACAAGCTTGAGATAAATATATTTAGCATGTACAGCATAGACGTTCAAGGAACGTCCTAAAGATATTCAAAAGACATCTTTATATCCTATATTCTCTAAAGGTCCTACACTGTTAAATTTATAATGTCAAATTATACCCAATTTGAAATGTTTTTAATCATTTCTAGAACCACTGCTACTATTCATAGAGCATGTAACATCATTAATTCAACTCCATTGAATTGGTTGGTTCAAAACCAGGTTGAAACATTATTAGATAACGTGATGGCAATATTATTATAATTAAGTATTTAAAATATTTATATGTTTTTGCATTTAATTTTGTTAATTTTACATAGTAGATTTCAGTATTCACTAATTTAGGACAACGCAAGCGAGTCCATTATTAAGTAAAGTGTGCTGTATGAATAGATTGAGAGAAAGAGAAAGAGAAAGAAAAATGGAATGAGTTCAAAAGACAATTTCAAATTAAAGGTAATTATTTCGCAAAAGAACTATGTTATTAACTGATGAAAATTTTCAAATCAAACGAATCGCGTTAAGTAAGAAATAATAATATGTATGTGTTGAAATATGAAACCAACGTTTTAACGGTGGAAGGTGCGATATTGCAATGAACCGTGATCGACAATCTCGAAGTTAGTTTGTAGCTCCACGTCGCTGAATGAAGTCGAAGTATGGTATCGTGACTGAATGAAGTACAGCTATTTCGACGAAGCGCCGGGATTCATTGTTGTCGAGCCGTTAACCGGATTCAGGTGTTGGACGGAGAAACCGCGAAACCGCGTTCTTGAAACTGGTTCCAGGGTGGTGGACGCGACGACGGGGGTAGTGGGTCACAAGGTTGAGAGCAGTTGGGGATGGAAGGGGAAGGGAACGAGCACGCGCAAACCGCGGGGAGAGGTGCACGATATATTTCCCGTGTATATGTACGTGCAGTGTCGTATTAAGACATGGGCTGAGCCCAGGGCGACTAATGTTTAGAGGCGTCAAATAGAAAAAACTTTTTCAGTCAAACGTTGACAAATATTAAAAAAGTTAGACAACATTGAAAAGAATTTTATATCCACGAAGCTTGAAGTGCGTTGAAAAATATTTAAAAAATTAAAAAACAGAAAACACCTTTGTACGCAAAAATTGAAATATATTACAAAAATTTTTCTCAAAATCTCAAAATCAAATATATATATATATATATATATATATATATATATATATATATGTATATATTCCAGGGGTGACTTTATATGTTTTATAAAAAGTCACTTGAAAGATTTTAGTCTGTGGGCACAAAATAGTTTAACGTGACACTGTGTTTATGTGTTTGTATGCGTGTACGCGACTCTCCCTGATTTAGGCACGATAGTCCAACCGCGACCGCGGTACCGTTGACAGCGTGCACCAAATTCGCACCCTATCTTGGATAGACCAAGGCTGAAAGGCTCCCCGAACCCTTTTCCAGCTTAGACGCTTTTCTATCCGCGTTTCCTCTCCTTCCTTTTCTTTCCTTCTTTTTCCTGTCTCATTCGATTCTATTCTATCTTCCGTTCGTTCCTCGCCGGTCTCTCCCTCTCTTTCTTTCTCCCACACTCGCGCTCCTCGTCGTCCGTCTTTGGACACGCGACAACGCGTACACACGCAAGCAGCTCGCGCGTGACACACGCGAAACAGCGAAGGAGAGAGAGAGAGAGAAAGAAAGAGAAAGACAGACGGATGGACGGACAGAGCGGGCCCGTTGTACACGTACGTGTATGCCGAAGGTGCGCGCGCAGAATCGGCGGCAGAGCAGCAGGCAGGCCAGCGGTAGCAGCGGGAAGCGAGCTAACCGGAGTATAATCGTTGTCGTCGTCGCGGTGCAGTCGTGTCCTCGTCTCTCCTCGTCTCCCCGATCGCCGTCATCATCGTCGTCGTCGATGCGCGGATGCCGTCGTCGCGGTTCGCCGGTCGCTACCAGCGGTAACGCGCGTTACCATCAACGTGAGCTACCAGGTAGTGGTAATCGGTGCTGCGGCCTTGCCTATATGAAAAGAGGCATCAAGGAGAAAAGGCCGCCCCGCACCGTCGTCGTCGTCGCGGCCGCCGCCGTCGCCACCGCCGAGAACCATCGCCGCCGTCGCGTCGTCGCCGTCGTCGCCGTCGCTGCCGCCGGCGCAGTCGATACCACTAGTAGGGTGGGAGGAAGGTCCGACGAGACCACGAGGAACTGAAGAGCGCCGCGAGCGCGACAGTCCCGCGCTCTCGGTACGCCGTACGACGGCAGTGGCACCCCTCTCCCGGGGGTAAGAACATGCGTGCGTGCGTGCGTGCGTCTATCTGTCTGTCTGTCTGTCTGTTGTCTGTCTGTCTGTCAGTCTGTCAGTCTGTCTGTCTGTTTGTCTCGGTTCGTCCTTGCGGCGCGCGGAAATATAAAAAACGGATTAATCGATCGCATCATCGCGAATGCATGCGTGCGTGTTTCCTCACGGCTTTCCGAATTGTCTTCGCCTCGCACTCCTGTGCATTCGCTTCTCATTCTCTTCTCCCCTCCTCTTTCTTTTTCTGGTTCTCCATTCTCGGATTCGCGTGCTCCGATTTTCTTTCTCGTTCGCGCTCTCACCGCATCCCCTTCTCGCCAACTCCGCCGCTCCCCCAAGGAATCTCCGTATTCTCTGCCCGCAACCCCGGCCGTGACAGGTCGACATCTCTCCCCAGCTCGTCGCTCCGCGTACATCGAATCACCGTCCTCAGTCCTCACCATCGCCATCCAGCGCGGCTGCGGTGGAGGTGGCGGTGATGGTGGTGGAGGCGGTGGTGGTAGCAGCGGCGACAAGCGGCGGCGAGTGGCGACACAGTGCCACCTCCTCGATTCTAGGGAATCGAGCGGTTGGTCGGTCGTGGAGAGCGCGAGAGGTGCGCGAGAATGTCCGAGAGAGCGGCCTGAAAGCGCGGATTAATGTGTCGGTCGCGTTTACAAGACGTGAGCGAGAACGAGAGAAAGAGCGAGAAAGCAAGAGAGAAAGAGGAAGAGAGAGAGCGCGAGAGAGCGAGAGAGAGAGAGAGAGAGAGAGAGAGAGAGGGAGCGAGTGTGCGTGAGTGAGGGGTGGGGAGGGAGAGTGTTCGCGAGCGCGCGCGCGGGGGTAGCCAGAGGAGCGCACGGTACAGCGAGCGAGTTTATTTTTAGTGGCAGAAGGTGAAGAAGGCGGGCGAAGAGCACCGCGCGGAGTGGTATTAAGCGGCAGCACAGTGGCCCGATGAAGCGGCGTATGTGACATCGGGTTTTCCTCTCTCTTGCCACCGTCGAGGAAGAAGAGACACCTCGCAGACATCTTGCTGCCACCGTCCACGGTGAGTAGTATGTTGCCACACTGCCGTCGACCATCCCCACCCACCCCTCTGCCGCCGCCGTCACCACCACCAGCACCACGATCACCACCACCACCACCACCACCACCACCACCACCATCATCACCACCACCCGCCCGCCTTCACCTTCTCCTCCTCCTCTTCCTCTTCATCATCAACCCCTTCTTCTTCTTCCGCCTTCACCTCCTCACCCTCATGCGCTCCTTCCCCTCGTCGAGGATTGATTCGCCATTCCACCCACTAGGACACGAGCCTCCACTATTTCCACCTCCCCCTTCTCTGAGCCCTTCCTTCTCTCTCTCTCTCTCTCTCTCTCTCGTTTTCTTTTCCATTTAAATACATTTATTTCTCTCTCTCAACAATCTTGTCTATTTAGCTATGTTTACTCTTCTCTCCCTCCATCTTTTTTTTCTCTTCTCATTCATCCCCTCTTTATTGTCTCCCCCGTGCCATTTATTCATCCATCCATTTATCTATTCGCGCACACATACCCTTCTTGCTCCTTGTCGCTTTACTCTTTTTCCTCTATTCCACTCTCTCTCTCTCTCTCTCTCTCTCTCTCTCTCTCTCTCTCTCTCGCTCTCGCACGGGACACCTCAGGGCAGCTCCTCGTCGTCGTAGACCATCGTCCACTCCCCACATCCCCACCAACCTCACGTCGCCCTCTCCGCTTCACCGTGGAGTTACGAAAATTATGTAACGCGCTCGATCCGGGCGTTTCTTGTTCCGCTCTCCTTTCTCATCTTCCTCCTCTGGATATCACAGTCTGCTCCCCCACGACGCCCATCTCTCTCTCCCCGCTGTTCCTCTCCCCTGCGTTGTACCGTTCTTCCGAACATTATTTCGGGAGTGCCAGCAGACCTGCCAGCGGACCCTGAGAGCAAGCGAGAGAGAGAGAGAGTGCGAGAGAGAGAGAGAGAGAGATATGGAGAGAAAGAGGGAGAAAGAGTCTCCTGCATGACGCGTGCCCCGGGATCGGGCAGGCGCATTGTCGGGGAAAACCGACTTTCGATCAGGGTACGTATTATGGAATTATTCGGAATGGATTCCGTCAGGAATTGTTCGATTATTCTCTAGATTTCTATTGTGTTTTTCAGGTAAAGCGAAATAATTCCGTTCAAAATCCATTCCGAACGAATTCCTTAATGCGTGCCTTGGGAAACCGGTCGTGCCACGAGACTTACCACTGGCGACCGCTCGAGTCTACGATTCGCGGAAAATTGGCTCGTGAATACTCCGTTCTAAACGTATACGTAATGTCGTCTAGCTTGAATAACCCGGAGGCCGTTTCGACAATTTCGAGATTTTACGTTCGTGCGAGTGACGGACGACGAAGCACCTTTGTGCCTCCATTGAGAATAATTTCTGATTGAAAATGGACGAACCAGAGATTCTGATCATAGCAATCAGAATTCTGATTACCTCAATCAGAATTATAATAGAATCAACCAGAAAATTCTGGTTCGTCTATTTTCAACCAGAATTCTTATTAATGCAACGAGATTCTCTTTTTACACTAAGGAAACTGTTTGATTAAACATGAACGTACCAGAAATTTTGATCATAGCAATCAGAATTCTGGTTGTCTCAATCAGAATTGTAATAGATTCAACCAGAAAATTCTGATCTCTCTACTTTCAACTAGAATTCCTATTAGGACAACCAAACTCTTCCCAATCCTTATCCGAATCCTCCTGAAACCTTGACTGGTCACGCGGCGCAAACGTGAACGCTGACCAGGAAAGATAGAGAAAGAGAGAGAGAGAGAGAGAGAGAGAGAGAGAGAGAGAAAGTTAATCGATACTCTATGTTTTAGAAATTTTCCATTCGCGGTTTTACAAATAGGAAGCGTGTAACATCGATGTCAGATTGTCTTCGCAGTGCAGATACTCAAGATTCATTCACTCACATTTAATAACATCCGTTCGGTCCGAATGGACGCTCGACGAGTCGTCCTCCGTGCGATAAATCATGGAGACCTGGATATCGCGAAAGAGACCGAGTCGGCTGATTTGCACGCGTGTATCGCGTGTCTCACGTGGGCGCGATCGGTTCTCCACGCCTTCGGGTCGCGTGCATGCAACGTAAAAGTCTTTCGTTGGCTTCCGGCGGCATAGATCCCTCCGCGCAAGGGTGCGAGGTCTCTCGAGGGTGGCTTCTCCCTTCCCTCTCCCCCCACCCCTCCA
>NW_017304461.1:1028137-1031189 GCF_001594115.1 Trachymyrmex septentrionalis | reverse complement strand
CCCCCCGTCCCCGTTCCCGCCCCCGTCCTCTATCTCTTCTCTTCCCGGAAAGAGCAAGGTGAGACAGGGACCGAGAACTTTTTTTCCGTTCGCCATGCGAGCCCATGCATCATCAACTTCTGGTCAGCTCCGACTGTAATACGCGTGAGGCACAGTCGAAGACTCGCCTTTGTCCCGCTTTCGTGGTATCGACCGATACCACGAATGACCTAGACTCACTTGCCGAGGAAATATACCCAACCTTTGACAGTCGCTCGTCCGCTTGCTCTGCTCGTCCGTTCGTTCGCTCGCTTGTTACGACGAAACCGACCCCCGAATCGATAGGAGGGTAGCTAATAATTACGCACGTGTGCCTTCCTTCTCACGACGAGGACGACGACGACGACGACGACGACGAGGACGAGGACGAGGACGACGACGAGGACAAGGACAAGGAAAAGTGCGTTCATACCGGATAGGATAGAAAATATACTTGAATAGGGAGGTCGTTAAGTTATTTCGGTGCTGCCGACGACGGTCGGAATTTGGTATTGAACCGCTCTCTGCACGCGCTACCTTTTCTCGTCTGCACAGCGATTTAGCCAGAACCTGGTGTATTAATGCGGGGAGAAGCGACCACCGTTTATTTTTCTGCCCGTCGCAGAGCATCAAAATGTTTGGCGGATTACTGTACGCCCCGCTGTTGATGAAACTTGAACACCTATACCCCGAATGCGTGCCGACGTATAACCCGCCAAATAACGCGCGTTGCTTTTTGGACGAAATGGATCTCTTGAGTCCTGTCAAGTGAAATTTTGACACCCATAATGATGGATGATGACGGGTGGAAATATAAATGGCTGCGGGAAGATGATGCGAAAGAAAAAGAAAGGGGAAGAGAAAGGATTCTCTCTCATTCTCTTGCTCTCTATCTCTCTCTCTTCTCTTTTTTTTTCCTTTTATTTCTTAACCTCTCTCTTGTTCCCTTATATACTTGGTCCTCGTGGCTGGAAGTGTGATATTATTTGAAATGGAATAATAAATTTGCACATTAGAGGGTGGGAAAAGTTAGCGAGCGACAGAAATACTGATTCATATCCACAGTCGGCTAGTATTAAAGTTTTCTAGAACTCTCGGCTAATGTTAACATTGACGCTATCGCTACATCTTGCACGAATATCTTGAAGAATACGAGAATAGAAATTGATTTTTCGCGCAACGAAATAATATCTACGATAATATCATACATCATGAAAACGTGTTTCTTACGCTTGTCGTTCCAATATCTTTAATAATGTATGTGGAATTTTTTTTTAATGAAATAGAATCGTAAAGTTGTCAAAGAAAGGAAGGGTAAAATCGTAGACCGAGAAAAATATTATTCTACTGCCAAGAAAAGTAATTATTGTTTACTTTTTTTAGATAACGGTTATCTTTAACAAAAAATATTTTCTTGATGATAGTCTTAAAATATACTTGATACAAAATTTAGTAAAATTAATTATTATGAATTCAAAATAAAGAAAAAGAGTGACTTTATATAATAAACAAATTAAATTTGTGTTAATTTAATAATTTTGGTTGAAATGTTAAACTCATTAGGATTCAGAATATATTTTGAATAAATTTTATGCTTGTGATGAACTTGTGATATTATAAATTTGTGAATATATGAACTTTTGAAATACTTGAAACAAATAAATATTTGCATGCAGTATTATTTTTCTGTGTGTTGTACGTTTCAACTGAAAAAAAGTCTGGTATTAGTTATTTCTCTCTTAAATATATTTTATTTAGTGTTGATTCAAAATTTAAATATTACCACACAAACATGAAAATGGTAACTAACTGTTTGATAATAATTAGAAAAGTAAGACAACATTAAATATAGGATTATATAATAGAAAAAAAATTTTTTAGTTGTGATTTTGATTATTTTAACCGAGTGTTTAAAGTTATTTCATCAAGTTTTTTAGAGTAACTATCATTTAGGCACGATTATTATTATTGGATTTTTTCGGTATGCCAAACAACACTAAAATAAAATCCGGTAGTGATTACTAAAATATATTTAGTTTAGCGTATTGGTGCAATATTTAATAAATATTATAAAATAATAATAATAACCAACCGTTTGGCAATAATGAAAAGATAATATTTAAGATTATATTTAAAATTAACGTCGGTTAGTTTTCGTTATTTTAACCAAACATTTGATCGAAATTATTTTATCAAAACCTTAGTAACTATCATGTATGCTTGATTATTATTACCAGACTTTTTTCAGTATGCCAAACTCGCGACGAAGCAACGGGATGAAAATGATTTTTGCTGGGACGTGTGCCAAGATATACGAAGACCGATTAAGGGTTAATAACATCGCCGCATATAACGACTGCCGTCAAGTGTTCCCGGCGGTTGTTTATAGGATGTAGAATTGTAGCGTAAGACCCTAAACCGCGGCTGATGCCTCGTTCCCGGGAGATAGAAAGCCGAGCATAGCGCTGCAAGTA
The DNA here is from genome assembly GCF_001594115.1 of Trachymyrmex septentrionalis. NCBI lineage: Eukaryota > Metazoa > Arthropoda > Insecta > Hymenoptera > Formicidae > Trachymyrmex > Trachymyrmex septentrionalis. Next base: position 1,028,697 of record NW_017304461.1, on the reverse strand, counting down.
GAAATAGACGGTCGTTGTCAGACACGCGCCTCGTGAAGCCTCCGCAAACGGAGCAAGGAGGTGGGAGAGGACCGCCTTTGATTCGCCTTTGATCGATTAATCAATGTTGGACATTTCCTTTATTTGGGGGCCGATCATTCGCTTCGTATTCGCGAGTACTTTTTACTTAAATATTACAGCCACTGCTGATCGCATTAGACTTTACTGGAAACGGATTACTCGCATTTTGCTGAATATAAATTGTTATTATTATCTTTAGTTGCGTAGAGAGTCGATTTTGAATTCGTGTATGTGTTTCCGCGTAAAAGCTCCACGGTTTACCGTATCTTTCGCGAAAGTACAGCGCATAGATTGTGCGTATGTTCCCGATGCAGAAACGCGAAGAGCTAATGTGTTATCGGAAAGCCGGTTAATAATTCACGCTCCTCTATTCTCCGCTCGCAATGTGCGTATTTCGGGTACATATCTCTTCGTGTGGTACACACACACACACACACACACACACACACACACACACACACACACACACACACACACACACACACACACACACACACACA
>NW_017304461.1:1026931-1028037 GCF_001594115.1 Trachymyrmex septentrionalis | reverse complement strand
CACACACACACACACACACACACACACACACACACACACACACACACATATACATACCTACTCGCGGAGATAGACGCCCGTCTCGAGCCCGTTCACGATGGGGAATTTCACGTACCGACGAATTGTTCCTCAGTCTTTGGTCGCAGGATTATAAATAACATACTTGGCAATCTCTTTCCGTTATCGGGCTGTGAACTGGTTAAAAATATGTACGAACCGTATGACATATCTAACGGTTATAAATAAATCGAATAACGTTTATATCGTCCGCCAAGTTGTGACTATTATTTGTAACACACGCTGCAGAAGTTGCAATGCACGCGAGCATAATTTCGCAAAATGAGCCAACTTGCAACTTCAAAAGTTCATTTTTTTTTTTTGGAGACGATTCAGCGAACGCGATGAGCGTTCGATACTTTGATAAAAAAATGTTCCGTATATCGTTAAAACTTGTAATGCTGATTAAGGTCGACTGAAAAATAAGTTGTCTTCCGTTTGTGCATTGTTAGATGTTGAAAAAATCAATGATAATCTAATTCTATCAATTAAATACATTTTGTTATTTTCCACGTGTGTCAAAATGTCATCAATCAATTCATTTCTATGGATGAAATTGCTTAGTTTTCAAATAAACAACGTACATACTAACGTACGCACTTACAAAAAAATCGATCGAAACTGCCTCTCACCGATTTTGATGGGCTTTGAATATATTGTTGTAGAACATCAAAAAATATTAAATTTATGTATTTTTTATATGTATTTTTATATGTATTACTTATTTTAAAATTTAGGTCGAAACAACGGATTTTTTCATTTGCGATAAATGTGAATATATTATTATTAAGAGTATAAAATATGCACCATAAAACTTTTGTATAAAACATTTTTTCATATTATATATTCCATAGTTTTGAAGATATATTTGCTAAAAATAAAATCCATTATTTTCCAGGAGTTCTTTTGACTTTTAAATTTTGAGATAAACAAATAAAAAAATATGAGTCTAATATTTTTTATGCTCTATAATGTACCCCAAGCTTATCAAAATAGAGGGACAATTCCAGCTGTTCCCTTGTTAGTAAATAATAAACTGAATTACAGTC
>NW_017304461.1:1024305-1026831 GCF_001594115.1 Trachymyrmex septentrionalis | reverse complement strand
TAAATAATAAACTGAATTACAGTTAAATTTACATTTTAATTTTACAATTTAATTTTAATTAATATAATAATAAAATAAAATTATTTACATTAAATAATTTGGTTTTATTATTACATTTTCTTGAATTAAATTTGACTTTATTCCATTGTTTTAGTTGTAAATTACATATTGAGTAGGAGCAAATGGCGGCGGCCTATAGGAATGAATACAAATAACTCAAATTGGCTATAATTTGACATAAATTTAATAGTGTGCAGTTATTAAAAAATACTCATAGTTTCTTGTTTTGCCAGTACTTTTTAATCCTCGTTACTCGAGGCTGTTCTTAATGGCTTTAAGAGTCGGCGTTTCTCCCGTCTCTATTTTCTGCCGTTGAAAACATTTCTGGATGATCCCAGGACACCCGATATAGTCTCTATATATACGGCCGTTAATACAGGGGGTTCGATATTTACTCGCGGATGAATAAACCACGCGAGAGTCGCGCTCGAGAAAGTTAAAGAGAAAAAGCGGGAAGGGAAGACAAAGAGAGGCAGAGAGAAAGAGAAGGCAGAGCTGAGAGCCTCATCGGCGCATACTATGTATGTATTTCTAGCTGCCAAACAGTGGAAGAGCATATTACACATGTCTTGGTTATTTTTAATCCCCGACGAGATACGTACACGCCCTCTTCTCCCTCCCCCTCTTCCTCCACCCCCATCCCTTCCCCCCGCGGTCCATTCCCTCCTCTCCCCCTTGTGAGCATTAAAAGTTACATATCTGCCACCTAGTCAAATTTTTCATCTCGGTGATTCGCGACGAGCGCCAGACGATAACGGTTAAAAATACCGCAGTTACTTCCCCCGTGATTTCCATACGGCCGGCTGGTACTCTGGATTTACGGCATAAATTGACGACCCGATCTACCTCCCCCTGCATCAAAACATTGCGCTCATTGCGAATAACGTTAAACAAACAAACTGCACGATGAAACGCGCGACTCATTGACAGCGTTCATTTAACTCGCATTTGGCACTCATCGCGACTGGGCGTACTTGTTTTAATTACGCCAATTACTGGTTAAATCACTTAGTACCGTCTGCGCGATACTCTAAGCGAAATAGTTAATGAAGGCGAACGAGCCGCAGTATTTTGTGATGATAAGGACGCTCTGCTCGCACAATTATTTTTTATTCTCGTAATTAGTTATACCATTAAACTTAAAATGCTATCGATACGTAAATTTCGTGAACAAGTGAATGAGGTCATTAAGCGGTAAATGTGTGCCTTTAAGAGTCATTATAGGAAGTTCTGAAACAGTCCAATCAGCTAAAAGCTGTAAGGACAAGCGAAAACAAGCTTTTAAAAATTCTGTCCGTTATGAATCAATTTGGTGGTCACAGTCATCATAACAGAGAACGTAATTTCAATTTTTAAACGGTTTTGTGTTATTATATATTTTATTTAAATGTATGAGAAGGCACACATTTGGATTATACATACACGATATTATTTCAAGCTTGAATTTTGTACTTTATTCTTTTCTTTCCCTTTAATTTTTAAAATAGGTAAGTCGGACGGTCAGAATTCCAAGAAAATTTAATTTCTAGAATTATATTTTTTAATAGTATAATATATATATAGAGCTAAATTTACATTAATAATATCCTTATGAAATAAAAGAATGTAAAAACGGCGAACTTTCAGACTTTAAAACTTCTGGATATTTTTTGTTTTCCTTTATCGAAGCAAGATTTTTTTTTTTTAATAATTATGCGTGGGTTATTATGCCACCTACCCATTTAAAGGTTAGGTCAATAATTAAGTTATTTATAAAGGTCTAGATTATAAATACTTTGTCACATTAAAAGTATGAAACGTATGAAAAACTTGTGTTACATTCATTAAAAGTGGTCTATTTTCTTGTACGTATTTATGTATCAATCCTATATCACTCAATATCGATAGCTTTAATCACTCAATATTGATAAGGTTAAATTATAAAGCAATCCAGGAATATTCAAAAGACTTTCGTATCATTTCCCTTTGCACGAAGATAATGAAAATAAAATTTATCTGGCTTCTCAAAACGAAAGCTCGGTCTTAGAAAAGGCAACGTAATCATCCATAGAGCGTTTGTGAATCGTATTGATACGTCTATAAAACTCATTTATTATACTCGTTGAAATATTTCTTGGATGATAAATTGCTTCATCCGACGGGGGAGGAAGGGGTGGGAGGGGGAGGGTCACCAGTGACCGGTAATTACCGGCGTTCGATGTATTCGCGAAAAACGATCGCGCGGAAAAGCTTCCGCTCGCCGGTAGCGTTTAAGAGGGCGATTGAATAATCTGCTTTCGCGCATGAAACACGCACATTCTACACGGGCGCATGTCGAAACGCGCATTAATTATTGTTAGAACGTTTCACATTTTGCCTTGACCTTTCCTTACGAACTGATATCGAAGTCGTCGCCTCATAGGATATTTAATATCCAATAAGAGCGACAAAAATACACGTATATACCTCACAGCGAGTTTGCGTTCG
>NW_017304461.1:1019692-1024205 GCF_001594115.1 Trachymyrmex septentrionalis | reverse complement strand
ACAAAAAAAAAAAAAAAAAAAAAAAAATATAAGCAGAGTGCCTCGGAAACCGCATGGAATGTCTTCCAAGGCCTGTATTTTTCTACATCACATATAAAAAATTTATAACATATGTAATATATACTACATACTATTTTTCTTATGTGATATTTTTCGAGAATGAAGCCCCGAGAATGAAGGATCGATTTTGTATCAGCCGAAAGTCTTGCAGGGGAACGTATTCACGGTTGCCATTTCTCCGGTTTTCACACTGAGAAAAAAATATAGTTAATTTTAATAAATATTTAGTTCAATACTGCCAACTAAACATTTACTTGCAGTAAGTAAATATTTGTTCAAAAAAAAAAAAGATTGTTAAATTAAATTAACATTTCTTGTATCAAATAAATATATTTTTGTATTTAATAAATATTTAGTTGACAGTATTCAACTAAATATTTATTAAAATTGACTATATTTTTTTTCAGTGCGCGGTCGAAGATTCTAATTTTTTGAACGAATCTCCGGCTTTTTAAATACGTATATAAATTCATTTTAAAATATTTAAGTACTAAAATCCGCTTTGATCGAAAATAGGTTTATTTCTTTTAATTGATTTATTCTCGTCAGTCTACGAATGAACAACTTTTTCCGGTGTAGGTGAGATCTGAAAATAATTTTGTTGGACCATCAAAATAATTTTGTATAGAAATGTTAAGCATAATGAGCAATATTGTAAAAAGTTTTGACATTCTAGCAGCCAGTTTGAGTCTTACATAATTACTATCGATCGAGCTGGTTCAACAAAATTATTTTCAGATTTGTATCTAACTCAAATTTCGGATACTTCAGCAAATTCATTCTTTCTGTGTAAAAAAAATATCCGGCTAACCACTCTAAATTTTAATCTTTTTTTTTTGAAGTCGACGTAATTTTGGAACATATCTTCGCGAGTTAGAACCGATAGGTGGGATTTCTTCGTGTTTTTATAGGTATACGCTTCCGCTTTCTCAGGACGTTAATGGCCGTGGTTTAACACGTTTAGTCACGAATGACAAACTTGCTAATGAGTTGCGGTTGTTAGCGCAGTTGCAGCACGTTAGGAATCGCGTTAAAAGTATTTAACACGCGTCTGTATGCGCGCATCTATGTATGGCTCCTCCTTTCATCATCAAACGATTGTTGTCATACATCTTGCCATTGTACCATTTACACGATTACGCATCGCCTTTGTATGCGAATCGGCATGCTGCGCTCCCATCATCCTATTACACACCGACCTTTCTTTCCTCAAAAGATTTCGATCGTGATTTCATCGATAACGCGATTGCTTTTGCGGAATTGTAGACGTAATAAGATATCGTTATTTTTCAGGATGATCGCAAAAAGTTTGCAATAATTGACAGATTTAATTTCGATGCTTTTTCTTAATGTAATCTTATTATAACCGTGAGATGTTCTTCGTACAATTTTAAAATCGTCGCTATTTATGTCGTTTGTTATGCAGTTGAGTCGAAAGGGTTAAAACTCGGTGGCTTCCGCGAGATTTATCGGCGACGACAAAATTCAGCCCAGATCAAGGCAACGCGCGCAGTCTAATCGTCCGCTATTTTAATCCCGTTACTAATAATATCGTCTATTTTGCCGTCCACGGTGCTCGCTTCGGGGAGGGAACCTTAATCGAAGTTAATACCCGCGAAGGCCGACGTGGAACTTCAATTTCGAGCGAAACGCTGAATAATTGATCGGCGAGTGAATCGATCATGCCCGGCCAAAGATGAAGTCAAGCCGCTCCCGTCGATCTCTGTCTCGTGCTTAAAACAAAAATTACATCCGCGTCTATAAATTACCGACGCGACTCGTCACTAAATTATTATTATATCTTCAGCGCGTTAGAACTTCCTTATATACAGGGGGGTATCTCGGTTTCATCGTTTTCGACCGTAAAGCCTATTTTACAATGTGCTTTTCTCTGCCTCTTACTTCTTCCTCCTTTGCAACTATTTTATCGACCATTGTATTTCTTGCTACGTGTTTCCTGTTTCTTCTGAAGTTAGGTAACTTTTATCATGGGCGACATAAAACAAAAAACCGGATGAGAAGCAAAAAGACAAAATGTAAAAAATAGCAAAAAGCAAGAAACAGAAAACAAAAAGCACATTGTAGAATGACCATAAGAGCTTCACGGTGAAAATTCTACACGAAAATAATACTATTTTGTTGAACACTTAGAAATCAAAGGAGCAATAATAATTCAGCCACTTGAATTATAATATTCTATTATTTTTAACTTCCATGTATGTCAAAGTGTAATCGATTCATTTCTGTGATTAATGTCAAAGTAAACAACACCCATATTAACGTATGTACTTAACAAACAATAAACTAAATGTGAGTCAAATTTAACACATTTTGTTATTGAGATAAATTATTATAATTGTCGTTAATTTAACTCCATTGTTTTAGTTAAATTAATGATATACTGAGTAAGTAGGAGCAGTGGCTATATAGAAATGATTAAAATAACTTAAATTGAGTATAATTTGACATTATGAATTTAACAGTATCTACGAATTTAAATAGATACAAATCTGAAAATGATTTTTTCGGAATCAAAATTATTAAAAATTTTCTGGCTGAAAATGGACGAACTAGGAAATTATATCAATTAGAATTCTGATTGTTTTAATATTATAATAGATTCAACTAGAAAATTCTGGTTTATCTATTTTCAATCAGAATTCCTATTAATGCAATCGGACTCTTTTTTCAGGACGTTCAAGCTAGTTGCTAGAATGTTAAAACTTTTTGCAGCATTGTTCACCATGCTTGAAGTTTTTAATAATTATTTCGATTGCTCAGAATATCAAAACATTTTACATATCACACTTATAAATTCCCATAATTGTTTTGATGTTTCAACAAAAGTATTTTCAGATCTGTATCTCTAAATAATTAACTTAGACAGATCTGAAAATTATGTCAGACCATTCAGATTAGATGTTCAAGCTGATTGTTAGAATGTAAGCATTATCATCTTGAGTGTTTTACATAATTATTTTGAGAGTTCAATATTATCTTCAGATCCAGCTGAATTTTAGATATCTCAACAAATCGTTCTTTTCGTGTAATATAGAAATATCAGGACGTTAATAGTTGGCAAGCTACAAAGCGATCAAAAACGGAACTTTCCAATAAATTAGGCAACAGCTTATATACTTTGCTTATATTTCAAATAGACTTATCACCGTAACGGGATTTTAGTTTGAGGGCAAGTTGATGCCCAACACATGATACTTTTAGTTTAAACAGCGATAAATCGATAAACGAAAACATTCCTCTAGAAAATAAATCCATCAAAGATTTTCTTATATTATCGATAAAAGCGAGACTCTGTATAGAGAGGTGAAATGGGGGAGGATCGAGTGATAAAACGTAATCGATAATGAATCTCGGTCGATCTCTTAATTCAGTTTGCGCCAGCCTTTTCGCTCGCCGCTTGATTGTGTTTACACTTTGCCTTCGTAATCTGATATATCGTGCACGTGGATAAAATACAATGTACTTAACCCGAATCAATTAGTCCCTCGGCTAACGCGTTTAGTTGATTCACTCGATCCATTCTGGCAGAGCAACTCGCGCAATTGATCGATCATTGTGACGCTATCGATCCGCCCTTTCGAATTTATAAAAAGAAATCCACTTGCAAATTTCCTAACGGAATCCCGGGCATAAATAAATAATTCTCCCGTGGCTGTTATAATCGTCCTGCAAACTAACGAGTTATGCACTTCAGTCGGAGATCATTCCATTGAATCGGAGAATTAACTTAATAAAACGAATGATAAAAATAAATTGACCTTTTTAAATGGCTATTATACGGATTTCTCTCGCGTAATGATATAAAGTAAAATATCTGCTTTACTCCAATGACGTTAACATGCATTTCTCTTCGCGACTCATCACGCGCGAGCAAATTATCTCGATTATATCGCGACTCTTTGACGTCGCTGGCCGTCGTTCCCTCATTCGATCTGCTCTTTCTCTTTCTTGCTCGCGCAAGCCTTGGTTTTGCCTCGGAATTACGTATACCCGCGCGCTCTAAATTCTTCACACGTTCCCGGCCGCTTCCGAAAATAGAAATTAATTTCACGCAATGCGTACGCGTCGCCGCGAGCCTATTTAAATGTCGTGAAGCTATGTCATATCTGGAATCTCTCGTCCACTCAGAGAAAAACATTAGTAGCAACTATAAAGACAACTATTATACACGTTTTAAATGTATAATTAATGTACGTAGTTGAGTGAACCACGTACGATACATTAATTCTATATATCATATCGATGCTATGTCCTAAGTCGAACAGAAGTCATAATAATATTATAAGGACTTTATCACGGTCTTATTTATCACTTATAAGTTCATTTTTAAATGACGAATGACGTCATGATGACGTCCTACGATATCATTATGACTTAATTATGTGTGTGTGTGTGTGTGTGTGTGTGTGTGTGTGTGTGTGTGTGTGTGTGT
>NW_017304461.1:1009598-1019673 GCF_001594115.1 Trachymyrmex septentrionalis | reverse complement strand
GAGAGAGAGAGAGAAACTTTGTATTATACCTGGAATCGTATCTGTAATCTCTCCTCCTTCTAGTCAGAGAAAAATATAGTGATAGCAACTATAGTAGTAAAAATTAAAAAATAAAACCCAAGTGAAAAATTGTCTTTAATTTACTTTAATTTTACTTGCAATTTACTTTACTAATTTTATACCATGCTGTCTCTTTTTCTCTGAATGTGCCCTCCTCTCCCTCTTGTCTCTTTTTTTCGCTTCCCCACCCCCGCTCCTTTTTTTCTTCCTCCCCTCGTAGAGGCTCCTTGTTAATCTCGGCCTCCTTGCAAAGTGGCGCGGGATTGATGTATACATGCATATATATTTTTTTTCCTCCTCGGTATTAGAACTTTTAAAAGCTGATAATTTACCTCGTTCGTAAAGTTATTCTTGTCTCGGGGTTTTTTCGCACTATTATCGATACACACTAGTATCGATACACACGCGCATGTAATCCAATTTAACATGTAAATAGGTAAGGTTATTTATATCCTTCACTTTTTACACATCGTGGCTGGATGCATGTAAAAATAGGGAAGAGCCGATGCTGCCGGCAAGGATCCTCGCGTTAACTGTTAACGTACACATTGTTATTGTACTGTGTGCGCCCGATTAAAAGGCATCCGTGCAAAGAGCGCGTTGTGTAGAAAAGATTACGGTGGCACGATAAAAGTCCGTTAATCGTGTGGTGCCCACGTTTTTTATCCGTCACATTTATCGATTATCGCGAAATCCTTGACTTGAAATCCGAGATGATCTATACGCCAAGAACACTTTCAATATTTCGCGCTGTTAATTCTCCCCCTGTTATTCACAAATGAAATGTGTTTGAAGAAAAATACTATTGATTATTTTAGAAAATAAACGCTAAAATGACAAATAGCCGTTTAACTTCGCTTCGTTTATCTACTTTGAGATATCGTTCATTTGCTACAACGCCATAACTTGGGAATTATCATTTTTTTTTTTTTTTGCAAAAAAGAATGGAAACTAAAAAAAAATATTTAAAAAACATACTTTTATTACTTCATAATTAGTTAGTAGACATCGAAATTGTATTTTCAAATTAATACTGTAAAATTAAAAAAGTTTAAAACATTCAAACTTATTTTCTGAAAAACATTATTCTTTAACTTGTATCATTGTAGCAAATGAGCGATGTAATCTTCCGCTCCGTCTGAAATATCGATCTTGGGTGGAACGTTTGATTTTTCTCTTCTGTTAAACAGCGCCTCTTTCGTCGTGCGAGGCTTTTTTCTACCGTCCTTTTTTTCAGAGCTATTTCTCTGACATCTACATCGCTTCGCGTCTACGATCTACGAATGTTTCGGTAAATTTAGCCGCATCGACGCGCGACGGTCGGGGCATATAGCGCGAAGATATGCTTTTGACATCATCGGTGATGTATAGTCCTCATATGCGAGAGATGAGAAGCCTCCGCGCTCTAGTGCTCAAGGCTAAATTGCATTGTTTTCTATGTACACAAATATTATTTTGTTATTGCGTGCCTCGCAGGCCTCGCTTGCGAGTAAAAACCGTTGACTTTGATATGTATGGGATAGAATTAGAATACCGAATTGGAGAACCGCCATCAGGATATGAACGACTTTCCTTCGCGCAAATATTTTTGCTCGACACATCACATTTTCTCATTAATGCCCCGAAGGGATCTGACCTTTGTCGCCGCGAAATTTTCTTAGTACTGTAAAACGGTATAACTTTAGTCCAAATTTTGCCGGACAATTAATACACACTGAAAAAAATTATTCATTTGGCTAAATTAATTGTTTATTTGACTAAATTAATTTAATCGTCTTTATTTCTTTTGTTGGTGAATGTATGTACATATTTAAATCAAGTTTCTTCATCGAAAGAAATAAGGACGAAGTAACTTAATTTAGTAAACCAAACAATTTCTTCTTAATGTACGTTAAAATATTAAAAACGTTTTAAGACGTCTTGTGTACTGATTTTGGACGCGCGTGCGCTTTAAGAACACAGACGTGAATTTAACATCACATGGTGTTTATGTAATAATTCTCACCGTGTTGATGTTGATATAAATACCAACATGTAGTTGGTGTAGATTTAACATCTTGATTTAAAATCCGTTCTGAAGTTGATGTTTCCATCAACACGATGAGAATGATACTTGACACCCATAGTGCTTAAATTCACATCCAAATTTTTTTTAAAGTATACTATTCATGCCCTTTTTAAAATTTGGGTCAAATTTATCTCGACTCGGCCAAAGTTATCCTATTTTACGGTGTAATTTGTGGTCGAATTTCGCGTCAATGACTTTTTTGTGAAATTTGAGCGGCCTTTGTATTAGCGGGATTAAAACACTGTATCGATGCAGCAGAGCGTAGAACACCGTACCCGTATATATTCGCCCGATTGTATAAATCAAAATTCTACGCGTACACCTCGCAATTTTGCGATTACTGGGCTGATGATGAAAACGATCAGAATAGACTTTTATTCGCGCGCGAATACTGTCGTTGTTGGAGTATAATGAGCTCGAGGTGTATATTCCGCGCGTTCTTTGTCAAGCCACGAGCCGCGTCGTGTCAATGCATATTGCATTTTCTACCGTTATATTGACATGACCTTTTAAAGGATTAATCGATATGGTCGCCTCGCGCAATAAGGTGTTCCGTCAATGAGAAACAAGGGCCGCGGACGCCGCCGTCGTCGCCGTCGCTCTCGATAGGAATTATCGTAGAATCAGGTCGCGACTATTATTTATCCCCTTTCCACCGTCGGGATTCGGGTCAATCGATCCAATATCGATTACATACTTACATCGTTAACACTGCATCGTTGCTTTTTAAAAAATCGCGACGCGCTTTATTGTTGAACGTCGTACTTCGTTAAATACCGCTACTTGACGCACGGGCTTTCGACACTTCGTATTCGCGCCATGAACGAATACGGCCCTGCATCCTGCAGACTACACTGGCTGAATGAGAGAAAAGTGTTTGATATTTGTGACTATAATTGCTTGATGAAATAATCATAATTAGCAGTTGCCTATTAAAAAAATATATGATACTTAATCAATCAAGTGTTGAGTGAAATAATTTCAGTCAAATGTTTGGCTAATATAAATAAAAATAACTTTATTTTCTTTTAGTATTTAGCAAGTATTATAATAAAAAAAAAAAAAAAAAAAAAAAAAAAACATAATGATATAATCAAACCAACCAATCGATAATAATTACTAAAATTTAAAAAACTAAATTATATGTTTGGTTATTGATTGACATTTAATTGAAATTATTTTATTCAATATTTGATTAATTAAGTTATCATCGGACTCTTCTTTCAGTGCATTTTAATAATTTTTACTAAGATAGTAATAAAAATGGAGTTCCTAACGATAATTATTTTACCATTTAATCATAGTCACAAATACTAAACACTTCTCTCGGTGTACATCAGCAATAATTATTTATTTATTATTGGTGTATTTATTAACATTTGTTAGTACTATTTATTATTATCATCAATATGATTGGTCTTGAAATTTACCACGGGTCTCGAAAGAAACTCACTCCGATACTGATTTCCGTTAAAATCGCGAAACCCGTCCGCCAACGCGCATTTTCTCGCGATTATTAACACCGTGTATAGTCATCAGTAGTCAGATATTCTTGTAATTCTTCGTAATCTCTCGCGTTGCTTACGCCATCGGTTGTCGCATCTGATTGAATTGAAAATCGTGACGCGTTCCTTCAGACGAGTCGCGAATGCCAATCGGAAATATATCCGCGAAAAACCTCAGAGAGAAGAATCGCGCACGCCAGAGATCGGCGATGCATTTCAAGTACTGCTATGTATCGCCTCTCTCTCGTCTCCTGTCGTTGCATAATTTCGTTGCCTCTGACACGCGATGCAATTCCACTCGAGGCAATAACGTTCCACGCAATTATTTTCCCGTGATGAATCGTGTGCGTCGGCGGTCAGGGCCACGTCACTGCCGCGTGCGGACAGTCATCGTCTTTCGGAAACGACGGACAACGAGATTCTTCAAGATCAGATATAATAACAGATTTCTGCTCCCGGAGGTACAGCGGAAACACATTAAACTCTTCGGTAAACACCGAATTGTTATTTTACGAAAGAAGCGCATTTACAAAATTAAACTGCAGTTGCTCCATGAATGTATTATAGGCTTCATTGTATTGTATAACTTGTGATAAGATAGTGAATTATCACAAAAGCGTTATCTAAATTTTTACTTTATCTGCACTTGCGTTAACTGTATTTTCTTCTAGATTGCGCGAGATTCTTTTTATTTTCTTGAATTATTGGAGTGAAAGAGTGGAAGAGAGGTGAACAGGCGGCCTCGTATTCTCCCTTTGTGATTCTTTATTCCCGCAAACTTTGCTATTATGAATACAACGGATATGTGCATTCATGCAGTGCACAGCAATTTCTCTGCCGACGATTATTACGAAGTAGTTCCCAATATCTCCGTGTTCGTCCCACGGAAAGAATCCGTTCGCGTGTAGGAGTGTCGCACGCGAGTCATGATAAGCGATTCGTTTGCATTTCCCGTAGAAGATAATGCTGATTCATTTTCGAAGCAAGATCCCTCCCCCCCCCCTCTCTTTCTTTCTCTTCCTCTTTGATTTTTTCTTCGTAGTCCACAAATGCAAACGTCAATCTAACGTCACTCTCGAAAAGAGATCGATCCAACATCGCTTTTATGTGATGTAATATCGAACTCGTTACGAGACATTTATTCATCGGCTTGAGTAAAAAAAGTATTTTCAAAGATTAGATAAAAAAATGGAAACTTACTTCAATCAAGAGTCTAAATATACAGAATGAATCTTGAGTAAGTGTAACAAATTAAGGTGATATTTTTTTTACTTATTTTAGGAAAAGAGAAAGTGAACATGTATTCTACACCGAAAAGAATTTCTGATTGAAAATGGACGAATCAAAATTTTCTGGTTAAATTTATTAGAATTCTAGTTGAGATAACCGGAATTCTCATTTTTAAATCAGAATTATAGCTATCTCAACTAGAATTCTAACAAATTTAACTAGAAAATTTTGATTCATCCATTTTCTACCAGAATTACTATTTAATCCAACCAGACTATTTTTCTCATTGTCAGTGTATGAACATATGTTCTAAACTGCTTTGTGTTTTCAAAATATAAATTACTCATACGCACGCCTCTGATGTAAAAATATTTTGGTACTGAAAAATGATTGTTGTGAAAAAATACTTTAAAATTTTATTTGCGGAGAATATATAATGTTTATTTCACTGAAATAAATCCTTATTTAAATACGACGAAATAAAATTTTATTCCTACCAAATAAACCATTTATTTTATTTTTTATAATTAATAAGAAAAACGAGATTATATTTCACAGAAATGTATATTTCGTCATCACAGTCAAATTTTTTTATAATCAATAAATATCGAAGAAAATGTTGCGAGTAACATTTGTTTCCGAATATATATAATATCGCACGTACGAATTTGAACAAAATATATTTAAGTTTTCCAGATTTTCGAAATTTTAATATGTTTCCTTTCAATTTCGACACTCTGTATTTTGAAAACGGAGCAGTTTAGGACACATGTTTATATACATACCTTTTTTAAAAATAAGTCAAGGAATATTTCCTTCAATTTTTTTTACACTTATTTAGGAATCACCTTGGATGTAAAAAATTAATCGCAATCTTTTTCTAAATAATGTCAAGTCCATCTTGCATTTTTTTTTTTACGAGAGAATATCAGATTTCATAAATGTCAATTCATGATCGTTGATATTTATCGGTATATTTATAAATTGTTATTAATATCGATGTCGACATTGTAGAAAGATAACCATCGGGGAGTAAAAACGATACAATTTCGATTACGGGATGGCAGGTAGAAATACGCTCAGCGAGCGTCGCGTTTCTGTTGTCGCGGGAAAACCATCGGGGATCGTTTTCGCATGTCGGCCACACAGGGCACCGTGGCTGCGGGAATCCGAGAGCTCACCGAAATTATAGGTGTTTTCGATTCCCGGCATCGAGTACTATTACGTGGCGTCCTGTCGCGAACGCCGTCGGTTTTACAAATAGACGCACGGCGATTGACGTCAAATCGTGTCTTACGACAGTCGACGGGTTTACATGACAATTATTTTGACACGTTATCGGAGGCAGACGGTATCTTTCGAGATATCTATCAAGCCTTTTATCTTACTCGGACAGACAGCTCGCGATTGCGCGAAGGAAGGTCGTTTTCACCGTACCGCCGCCCTGACTCTATCCCGCAGTTAACATAAGAGCTTCTATGCGAAACATTGCAGCTAGGGCAAATTGGATTTCCAGTCCTTATCTTCCAGTTTTACCGCCGATTTAACCGTGAATCTCTGAACGTCGATCATAGGACCTCGTGTCCGAGTCACATGTCGAGAGATGTCAACTGATCGTGGCGTAATCACTTTACAATTCTCCTACCTATATACGAACACCGTTTCTCAGGCAGTCGACTAAATGGGATAATTCAAACGGTTCTGGTTATCGCTGAAATACATATACAACTCCGGAATGTCGAGAGTTTCATCGTCAAAAGTAAAACAGACGTAGGAAAGATATGCCACACTGTAAATTGTATAATAATAACTACATTGTTAGACATCAAAGAGAAGCAATGGTGACCCAATTCCTTGGATTAAATAATATTTTTGGCGGTTTGCAGATTATGGATATGTATATACTCGTAAACTCACAGTGAAATATTTAAGCACTAAAATCAGCTTTGATTAAAAATAGGTTTACTTTCCTTAATTAAATAACATTTTTGTTATTTTTAACTTTCATGTGTCAAAATATAAATCAATCCATTTCTATAGTTAGTTTCAAAATAAATATCGTAAATATTAACGTGTGAAACATTTAGTGAATAATATAAATTTGAATTACAATATATTTACATTTTCTTAAGTTAAATTGTTTAACTCCATTGTTTTAGTCAAATTAACGATATATTTGATAGGAGCAGTGGCGACCATAGAAATGATTAAAAATAACTCAAATTGAATATAATTTGATATTATGAATTTAAGTGTACTGCAGTAACTACAGTTTCTATACTCATGTCAGAGAAAGAGACATAGTAGTGCTAACTATAAAAGTGACAACTATACAAGTTTTCTTGAAGTAGTTTATTCATTATGCACATTAATTTTGCATACAAAATGCTTGTATAGTTGTTACCTTTATATAGTCATTACAACTATAAAACATCTATATTCAACTATGAACATTAATTTTACATATAAAACTTGTTAGTTGACCTTACAGTTTCCTACCATTATGTTTTTCTCTGAGAAAACCGTAACTCTATGGTTATGTATACCGATATCGGTATTATGTATAGAATCGTGTGTTAGTGAAGCGAAATATATATTTTATGAATAAGCACGAAAATGTAAAGAATTTATGCACACATGAAATTTTAATGTTCGTTAAATGAGATTTATTTGCTTTATCTGTCTTCATGTTAAAAATTAATTAACGAATTAAAAAATAATAGTTAAGCATCGCTTATTTATCCTCGTTTAATTATTATTGATATGCATTTGCGCGACCTCTTATTTATTTTATACAAACACATCGCTCGAGTTTCGGATATGAGTAAGATATGAGCTGCCTTTCTACTTTGCTCAAAGCATTAACTATTATTAATGGACATTTTTCCTCCGATCCATGATACTGTATCTCACATCTGTATGCAAATTGGAAATGTCCTGACCTAATTTCGAAGCTGCAGTAGTGTAGGTCAACGCGCATAGATCAGTAGTGTAGATCGATGACTGGCGTTCTATCGTAACAACTACATCCCTTTCTAAGAACAAGGCGCTCTTTTTTTTTCTCGATATAACCCATGTGTTTTATATACATTTCGTAATAATAAATAAATTTTTTACTCTATTCAATGATCATATAATATCAGCGTATCTTCAAGCGTACTTTCAAGCATCTTACAAACAAATTAATATGAGTTTTTGCGATACACTAGGATGGGCCAATATTGAGATCGAAACGAAAAATTGTCAATTTTAACTCTAATTATGTTAATATAATTTTTAACTTATACGAACATCTTGTTTTATCCAATTCCCTTTCTTACTTTATTTAATTTTTTTTTTTAATTAATAATATAATAATATATAACGTAATTATATTTCATGCTCGTCGGTGAATCCAGGTATACCTTGTAGAGTATAATTTGTGCTCTTACTACTTCATTACGTTTTAATTAACGCAATTGAGGTCGTAACATAATAATACGATGCAAATTGGATCAACGCACAATTGAGTACACGATGGGGAAGAATGATTCTTGATCGTCGATGGAAATACTAGTAGATCGCTATAGAGGAGATTCGCGAGAGCGACGTCAGCAGCGTTTACGTCGGAACTTTAATTGTCAATCATTATGACAACGCGCGGCCTGGATTCGTGAGTTCAATCTCGCGAAAGCATTAGTCTCGGTAAATAAATTATTGGCCGCGTGCGTAAAACCGTTGAGAATTACGCGCTTCGTTTCATATCGCGGATGTTTCCTGATAAATAGCCGCCGCGGCGGTTAATTAATTAATATTAATCACACACCGTCGACACGACTCGCTCTACTGGGTAACCCACAAACATACTTCCGAATCTTTATGAATATATAATCGACATTTCGGGGTGTCGGCAATGATGCGATACATCGCGGACCACAAATTGCACAGATGTTTTGTTAACGTAATTATAAGGCGAGACAATGATTATATTCCTGGAGTTTTATACAGCCGCGCAATTAATCACGGGAAGTGAATGACGATGACGATTCATCGACGTGACGTAAGAATAAAGATTATAAAGTACTAGCGGCAACTTGCAGCTCTATGAAATGTCAAAACGACATCTAAATATACGCGCATATAAGAGTACGAGTACATGGATAAATATACAAATAAGTGTATCCGAATCGGGCTCTCGGATCGAAATATGAAACTTACTTCGGTATTTATTATTCATTTTCATTCCGGAACGAAGGCTAACTGTTAAATATATACAAATTGGGAAAGTTAGTTTCGTCTACGAACCATTAGATTAAATTCTAATTGCGTTCAACTGAATTCTTAAATTGAATTATGTAAAGAGATTTTTACTCAAGATAAGACAAGTAAGTTTGGGAAATGCTTCAAGTGAAACGCAAGTTTAAAAACTCGATCCGCAATATCAAATCGATATCGCTCATTTTCTGCTATTTCATATATAGCTCTAACAAACACGAAAGCTGACCGTCCAGAGTGTCGTTATTTCGGTCATCGAAGAATAATTTGGTGATTGCGATTGGCAAATTCGGGTCATTGAGGGATGCCCGATAACAGATAACGGTAATATTACCATGATAAATTGATGTAAACGAGATAAAAAAAACTCTATTAAGATCTTCCCCTAATAAAATGATAAGTTCTTATCGCGATTATTTCATAATTTAATTAAAATCGTATTATGCGATTACACTATTATCGTGTTACAATCTTATCTATTAGTACTGAGTGACGTGTACTTATTATCGCAGCTCACTAGCTTCTTTATGCTTTCATAGCGCGCCACAGGTGTAAACAGAGTTTATTTATCAATTGGATGACGTTCGTAGATATATATATTTTTTTACGTGAAATTCTGTTCAAATTTCGTTCGTTTATGTCTCTCTCTCTCTCTCTTTCTGTATAAGATTCGCTGAACTAGAATTCAAGAAAACAATAACAATTAATATTTAATGTATTTTTAATGTAACATTTGATAGAAATATTCAATATATTTCTTATTTAATTTTTACGCAATTTTGCTATTGTCATGTTACGATCTTATCTAGTAGTACGGGGTGACATATATTATAATTATCGGAATCCACTAGTTCCTTCTTGTTTTCATAGCATGCCGCAGGTGCAAACAGAGTTTAATATAATTAAATGACGTTTATATATAAATATATGGGTATATTTTACGCGTCTATGAAATTTC
>NW_017304461.1:989226-1009498 GCF_001594115.1 Trachymyrmex septentrionalis | reverse complement strand
ATATAACTTTTAATATAATTAATATTTAATAGAATTTTTAATATTGGATAAATTTCTGCATAAATGTTAATGTAATATTTTGTATTTAGAACTTTGGATTTGGAACTTTTGGAGGTTCTTATGCCTTCGAGACGTTTCTAACAATTACGTGCAACAAGAAAATATGGAATATTATCAATTTATCGTCACGATTTGCAAGACACTGAACACGAACATGGAGAATGTTGCTCTTTTGCGCGTACAGGTCGCATCATTAAAATTATGAACGGGATTTCTGGGGCACCCTGTGTACAAATGGCACACGAATGGGTGCGCCGGTTCGCTCGAGAAAGAGAAAAAGCGAGAGAAACAGAAAGAGAGAATCATACTGAACGCGTGCACGAAGACATCGCGACGCTATTTTTAATCACGAACGAGTCTACTAAATGGAATTACTTTGTCTTTTCCCGTTCCGTGAAATGCATCCACCGCCGTTAATACGCGCGATAAGAACTCGTCGACATTTTTACGCGACAGTTTACACCGAACACTCAAGATTCTGCAGGATCGATGAGCATGATCAATCTTGTCATGGTTCACTCATACGTGAAGTCGAATATTCTTAAAAATTCTGCCGTCGTGTCTCTTATTGCTTCGGACGACTTGCAAAATTTTACGGAAATGTTTAACGTTACATAGTTATGAATGTAAATAAATATACGTTCTAATTAAACTCGCCAAGACGTTTCTTCCTGTATTCGTTTATCACTTAGGATATTTTCGAAAACGATTATTATCTAACAATTTTGAAACATCCAGATACACAATGTCTATGTTCTTAATCCTTTGTTGTCAATATGAAATTTTGCACCTTTAGCAACCCTTTGAATTCAATGCACAAAAAAGCTATAAAATTTTGTGTGTCTATCAAATCATTACTCAGGTACTCAAATAGAACACAGAAGTCATATTAAATATCGTACGAACATTATCATGACTTTTTTTAATTAAGCTCATTTTTTTTAATGTCAAATGACATTCTATAATGATATCATTAGGTTTATTTAGGTTGCTTCAAATCCTCAAAACTTCTACACTCAAAACGAAATAAATATATATTCGGACGTTGAAGAGAGAAAAAGCGAAGATGCTGAATGCAAAAAAAGATGCAAGTAATATTATGATTCAATTATGACTCTGTATTCTGTCTGAATAATAAACTGACGATTATACTTGACGTCATTTTGACGTCAAAACGATGACAAATAACGTCAGCTGGTTACCTAGATAGTAACGTATATTTACCAGCAAACTATGAAGTATTAGTTACGTCTTACTAATAGATATCAAAAAGACTCTGCACTAAAAGATTTTTATTGTTTAATAAACTGAAGCTCTATTAGTTAGCTTAATAAAATTTATCTATAAAAAGATGCGCAGTCATCATTGATGCGTTCTTCAAGTGTCTTAAAGCTTGTATCAAAGCTAAAAGTGGACATTTTTGTGTGTTAATTATTATTTTTGGTATTTAATAAAATACAATTAAACACTTCAAAATTTATATTTTTGTTAATATGAAATACTAATTTTCGTAAATATGTTAAGACTGTCCAGACTGTATAAAAATCTAAAAAAATTCTTATATACTTGTGGAAGCTTTTACGAGTTTTTACTATTGTAGAAGTGTTGGATTGTATTTTATTTATTTTTCTATACAGATTTAAATTTATTTACTAGAATTTACAATAAAAAAAACGGCTGTACCTTCAAAGTTTCATTGACGAAAGATTAAGTATCAATTCGTGTAGAGAATTTTTTTAAATGTCTTCTTTTTCATTCTTTTAAGAAAATTATTTGATATATCTCCTCCTAGCGAAGTTCGAGTATGATGCATTCGATGAAGATTTTCTGTTTAATCCAACGAATCAAGCGAGTTTCGGGAAGCTCACGTACCTACTCTTCGATCGAAGAATGACGTAATGGCCTAATTAAGATTTAAGCAACGTCTCTGAAAACGTCAAATTGAATTCCACGGTTGAACACGGTCGCCGGTATATAATCCCTCTTCCCCATTTTGATCTTCCCAGGAAATAATCTTATACGCGTAACATATATATATATATATAATTACAACTCATCTGTCTCCCCTTGTATCGTTCCCATCTCAAGTATCTCAATTACGCAGCATGCGTTTGCATTATATACGCTTTTCCGTATCTGACGTCAGCAGACATAGCCGAAATATCTCTTGAGTGATCATGACGTATAGAGGAGAGAAAGATAGGAAGAAGAATAGGAGGGATAATGCAATTTTATCTCGACACTTTCTTTGTCTTACTTACAGTCTTTCCCGCCTTTATGCTTTCTTCTTTTTTCCTTCTATCGCCATGATAAAATTCTCCTATTTCCACGAGGAGCTTGTATCATTACGGGAGCAATCACCGTTCCGAGAGAAGCGAGAAACGGAGAAAAAAAGAAAGAGTAGATCGAATGAAATTGTTTCTTCCTGAATACGTTTGGTAGGATGAACGGGGAAACGTAGAGACATGACTGTGCTTGATCATTATCCGAAACGAGCCTGGCAAACGACGTCATGACGTGCGAAGATCCGCGTGAGATTGATTAAATTTACTCTGCTAACGGCCGATCTCGCCCTTTGGCCTAATTTTCGAACTTTATTTCTGGAAAGAGAAAGTGAATCCTTTAAAGCAATATTGTCCAAGATTTATAATTCTAGAATTCGACTTTAACGTGTGTTGACATTTATGCTTCCTTTTTTAATCATTCATTAAGAAAGAAAACCAATAAATAACATGTACATCGATACGTGTCAAGTCATTGCCCAGAATTATAATTCTTCAACAGCACTAGTTTTATCCTAGGTAGCTATGCCCACGCATAGTTATTTTAAAAACTTTTTCCTCGATTGGGAAAAAGAAAATAAAAAGTATTGCCAAGAAGTTCGAAAGTTCATTATTTTTATATTCTTTTATCTTATAAAGATAGAAATAATGTAAATTCTATACTTAAAAAATACACAATTACAAACTACAATTTAAAGTTAAAATTTTTTTTAAGGTACTCTAAATAGTCTACCTTCTCTGAGAGAAAAATTTTTTATATTTGTAATTAAGTGTGTTACTTATAATTATAATTATGATTACTGCTGTATAAGTTAATAATAATAATCATATAGTATATGTATAGTTCTATTATTAAATATACAATATATATATATATATATAGTTAGTTACAAAAAATGATATTTATTAATTATTAATTATAGTTATTATAGTTATTATTACCGTATAAAAATGGTTGCAGTTACTTTAAATTACAGTTAAATTAATCATTATAATGATTGCGATAATTTGTATAACAATATAATTTATTGTTATTTTCGGTTGCCAATGTATATATTTCTTGATAGAATTATACATATAGTTATTACTAAATTATTACATAGTAATATTACTAAGTTATTACATTATAACAGTAATAATTACGTAATTATAGTAACATTTAATTATATTTGCCCAAAAATTTGCGACTTAAAATATTGTAGCAAGAAAGTTGGAAAATGAAGTAAAAAAGTTACTTGCAAATTTATTAAGTAGTAATTTTATATACAGGGTGTCTTTAAATTTCGGCATTACTCATGAGAAAGTAGAGCGGATTAAACTGAGTCGAAAAATCCTCTACCATTTTGTGATTTTCGCAATAGTTAACGAGATATTAATTACTAAAATTCGCTAAATATTGATTTTCAATAATTTTTTGCTCAAATACTCCAACTTTACAGCAAGAGATGAAAATTGTTTATTTTCTTCTTATAAAGTTCTCTCAGTGTATCTACTTAAAGATTGAGTAATCAAAATTAGAAAAAGAGAGGGAAGGATGTAGTCTATGTATGATATTTTTTTTTCAATTTTTATCTCTTCTATTTTTATATTTCATTTTTTTTTCTCTTTATTTTTATAATTTTATTTTATGTATTTGCTTTCAATTTTATTTATTTTGTTATTCAATTATGTATTGCCGAGTGTATTATTTTTTAACACTTGAGAGAATCTGATTCTAAAACGTTAAATAATCAATAATAATATCCATTTATCTATCTATGTACTGATTTATTTATTTAAAAAAGCGGAGATGAGTAAACATTCTATCTGATTTTTCTTTCGTGTGCATTCTAGAATCTTGATTCTTGTGTTACGTAAACAGCAAAATTACGCGAAAACGGATAGCAGGACAAGGCTGCTGTTTGTTTCTACGGGAGAGATCTATCTGGCCGCGTTACTTTGCTTCGTGTCGATCACCGAAGAGAGAAAAAGAGATAGAGAGAGGGAGGAGAGAGAGAAAGAGAGAGACAGAGAGAGAGAGAGAGAAAGAGAGAGAGAGAGTCAGTAAAACAATTTTCCGTAACACCACACACCACACGAATTTTCCAACGGGCCGACAAACACCGCAGAGTCCGGCACCGCAGAATCCAATACCAGACGAAGCTATGCCCCATACCCTACGTTGCGTCTCGCGGCATGTAAAAGAGGTGCGATGGTGCGTATATTATCGGCGATTACGTTACAAGTGAGCGCACGGCGAGACCGAGAGGGGCACAGGAGGAAACTGCATCCTTGGCTGGCGATCGGCACGCGTGCGTTGACCAGCAATGATGTGTCGCATAGTTAATGCACGCTGCAACTGAAAGGAGTGATAAGGACAGTAGATAAATAAATATATATAGTCAGAGAAAAAGATAAACAGTAGAGATAGTAATATACTGGGAGAAAAATGTACGGTATTTGTGGCTACAATTGCAATAGTAGCAAATATAATAATTACAGTTTTTATGAGCTGTCAACTTTGCGGTTTTCTTTATGCAGAAATCGGTGATAACTTTTTCATTTTAATCAGAATCGATTTGAATATTTTTCGATGGAACTTTTCAGCCGCTGTCTGGAAGTCCCAAGAGAGTGCCAAATACCCGAAAAAGATTTCCACGAGCTTGAACTATATTGTCATCCGAGAGCCGTAAAGTCGGCAAACTTTTTCATTTTTATTTTTATCATTTCGACTTTAAGAATAATTGTCGGAGCTAGTTCGAAACAGCCAAGAAATCAATTACTCGTCCAAAGAAAGAAAATGTTTTGGGTTTCTTCATACGTTATATACAATATCTATACATTATTTTACATTGAAAAACAAATTATTATAATTGCCATAATTTAATTTTTTTGGGGTTTCTTCATACGTTATATATCTATACATTATTTTACATTGAAAAACAAATTATTATAATTGCCATAATTTAACTTTTTTTTTGTCATTTTCGATATTAACTATATTTTTTTCGGAAAAACTATAAATATAATTGTTATTGCTAACATTATAGTAATATAACTATATAAATAGCTTTATAATTATTTTACTTATAATTATAGTCATAAATACTAAATACTTTTCTCTCAGCATACATACAGAAAAATACATACATATATTTAAACATAATTTATTATTTCAGAAATATTCCTAAATTTCAACCGTAAATCTATCATAAGTTCATCACAAATTTATTCGAAATATGTTCTGAATTTTAATAAGTTTAATATTTTAATCAAGATTATCAAATTAAAATACATTCGATTTGCTTATTATATAAAGTCGCTTCTTCGATAAAATTTAACATTTTCAAAATAAATTCTTCGAATATACGATAATAAATTTTTCTAACATTTGTAATAAGTATATTTTAAGACAATTATATATTAAAAAAATATTCTTTGTTAAACTGTAACTTAAAAGAAAAAACTAAACTGAGTAATCACTTTTACAACAGTAGCATATTTTTCTGTAGGAATATACGCAAAATGGACGAGATGGTGAAACATTAAAACTGCATACAGTGATATTTCGCGATGAGATACTTCGTAATATCAACAACCGTCCCTGGAGAGCCGCGCATCCCGACTATGTATTATACATTCCTGCGTATGTCGCGGCTAGCGATTATGCGACAGGCGGAAATGTTTCGACGGACGGCATCCGCCAGTCCTGTGTGGAACTGTAGAAAGGCCGGATCGGTCATCAGATATATCACGCGTGCGGCAACATGCTGTTTTGCTCCTAAATGCTCGCGTGCGTGTGCGATTCGAAAATGAGGTAACCGTGATTGTGAACGATATGAAGGGTCCTCCTCGTCTGACGAGACATGAAAATATTGTACGCAAGAAAGAAATAAACAAACAACAGTAAAAAGCCCATCACGGAATGACGAAGATCTAGATTCGAATCCTGGCTGACATTTTGAGTCATATTTTAATGGGTGATATTTTCCGCAATAAATTCTTTACAGTGTTTTATACATTAACAACCAATGTAGAAAAATTAGCACAAATTCAACGTTGAAGAATATTCAACATTTTAACGTTGCAATGTCTCAGTTCTTTTAACGTTCTATGTTATATAAATAGGAATTTTACATGGTCAATAATACTGTCAGTACCAACAAATATTGTCATTATTACTAATTGAGTGTGATTAATATTAAATGAGAATTAATATAGAATATTGATGGTGATCCGGATCTCTTCATTAGTGAGTCTCCTATATCACAATGATATCCCCTATCATAATGATGTTCAAGACTGTCAATAATATTGTCGATATTTTTTGGTAAAACAATGTTGTGTGTTTTAGAAAATTATATCAATTATATCAAACTGAACGATTGATACTATGAATTCTAAATTGTAGGTACAAATCCTTTAAAATCTTTCTCTATCAATCGCCGTAAGGTTCACTTGCATTCTGCACTTCAAACAGGAGGCTTTAGAACTCAAGTGTAGTTTTCGTAACTGTTGTTGAAGGTTTATATGCTCATCAGCATCAGTATTATGAAATTGCTTCCGAATTTAATTTGTGATATTACGTACTCCAGCTTTAAATTGCACTGTTAAATTCATAACGTTAAATTACAGCCAATATTTGAGTTATTTTTAATCATCTCTATGTCACCACCGCTTCTATTCAATATATCGTTAATTTAACTAAAACAATGAAGTTAAACAATTTAACTTGAAAAAATATATTAAATTTGACTAAATTTAATTTATTATTCACTTATAAATGCATCCGTTAATATGGAGACGCTGTTTACTTTGAAACCAATCACAGAAATGTACTGATTTACATTTTGACACACGTTGGAAGTTAAAAAAATAACAAAATATTATTTTATATTAACTTAAGGAATTACTATTGCTCCTTTCATATCTAACAGTGTAGGACTGTGTTTCAAAACCAACAAATAGGTAATCGAAGC
The DNA here is from genome assembly GCF_001594115.1 of Trachymyrmex septentrionalis. NCBI lineage: Eukaryota > Metazoa > Arthropoda > Insecta > Hymenoptera > Formicidae > Trachymyrmex > Trachymyrmex septentrionalis. Next base: position 1,002,198 of record NW_017304461.1, on the reverse strand, counting down.
GCAGTTTGCTTGAACAGGAAATTGTAAAATTCACAAAAAAATATTATTAGACCACTATTCATTTTGGCTTTATGAATTTTGCTTACACGAAAAGGACAGTTTTGTTGAAGTGTGTAAAAATTTAGCTAAATGCAAATCTGCAACTAATTTTGTTGGACCATCAAAGTAATTATGTAGGACGTTCAAACTGCCACTAAAAATGTGAAAGTTTTTTGCAGCAATGCTTGAGATTTTTACGTGATTATTTTGGCGATCTAATAAAATTATTTTTAGATCTGGACCTATCTCAGTTTTTAAATACTTTATCAAAATCGTTCTTTCCGTGCATTTATTGTATTGAAATAAATAAATAAAGAAATAAATAACGAGAGGCAGATGCGGAAGAGTCGAGGATGATCGGATTGATTCACTTGGCCTGGTGCGTGACGTTTTATTGTGCGTGACATCGAACAAGTGGCTGTCACACACGACACAATTCGGGTACGCACTGGTATCTATCGCGATCGCGATATATTACCTTAATCTTCCCATCTTTTTAAACGAAATGAATTAAGTGGATTAATAGTTCAAGAGAAATCACGATAACCTCCGTGACTCAATTTGGATGGAGCTCCGAAGTAAATTGCTTTAATGAGAAACAGGCCCGCGAAAGTCCATTGATACGAGGCTCGTGTAAATATTTTCGTTCTCGCCGTCTATATTCCGCTGCTTATTACCTCATTGTATACTGCATTTTACTACCTTTCTGGATAGCTGGTGTCGTATTTCATCGTTTCCCCGGCTCATAGCCGTCCGCAATTCTCGAGGCAATTTTCGACAACTTGGCGTCTCGCCGAAGACCCCGATTAGCATGTGACGTGATATTGTTAACGAAGAATATCATCTGCGAAGGAGAATATTGCGAAAGCAATCCGGCCGCGCGTTATGTGTATAATAAAAATTACGAGTCTCGCAAGATGGAAAAAAAAACAGGAAGGACGGAAAACAACTCGTCCGACACGTTCGTGCGATCGTAGTTAAATAAGCTGAAAAAATTCGCGAACGCTCTCGCGAAAAACTCGACGTTCTCATACTAGATGACGTCATGTAGCGCGTAGGAAACTCTTGCACGGATATTCGGAGATCCACTTTTAATGAGTTCACCTACACGCAAACTCGATCCGCGATCTCGCGTTCTCAGGTCCGTTTTATTTCCGAGTTTTGCGCGACGACGCTGCAAAAATTGAAAAGCGCGACCCACGCGAGATCAGTGGGGGAAGAGAAAAAAAAGTAGGTTTTATCACTATAATACGAGAATTTATGCGGAAATTCCGCGATGACGACTTCGCGTTTTTTGAAGGCTGCACATAATTAGCGGGAACATAATTGAAGTGTCGTGTCCATGCTGTTTTATTCTTCGTTGCTTATTGCGCAACTTTAACATAAAAAAAAAACCGTGTGAACCCACGATTTTGCGTGCGCATTCGAGATAATATTCGTTATTGTGGTCCTGACGTGGGTGGAAATTATGCCCCCGGAGTGGGTGGTAATTAGAGTAACACGTGATTCCTTAACCCTCCACGGAGTTTCGTTCTGCGTTATGCAAAAGAGACGGAAAAAAAATATTATGTCGTTGGTTGAATTTTGCGCAGAGAATATATCCATGTCAGTTGCACAAAATAATAATTATCATATAATTACGCTATCATATAATTATACTGTTCAACATTTTTCAACATCAATACGAATATAAAACAGTTATTCTCATTATTTTTTTTTGCTTCTTTAATGTCATTCTCAAAATTGTGATATATTAAACTTTGTCAATACATTTATGTTCAGCAGGCAAAAATATGTCGCAAATGACTAGTCACATTTGTATTGCAAAAAATAAGGTTTTTGTTAAACGGTGTTATTTTTTTTAAACATGGTAACGTGATCATTATTGACGTAAAATACTTAAGTGCTACGACAAAACTAAAATGTTTGTTCACTCTAGCTTTTAAAAATACGGCAAAGACGTGAGGATGTTGAACGTCATTGGTTGAATTTTATTTCATAATTACTTTTGTAAATATATAGCTCATTTGCAACAATATAATTCAAAAAATTTGATTTTCTAGAAAAAAGAAACCTGTAAAAAGAGTTTGTAAAAAAGAATGAAAAATAAAGAAAAAAATTAAAAGTACATCTTGTGTTTCTCTACAATCAATTGTTACATCAAAATTGAATTTCAAAATTAAATTTACAAAATTTTAATGATTCAAAACAATTAAATTTATTTTTTGGACCACTTCAATTTTTGACTTGTGTGTCGTTGTTGTAGCAAATGAGTGATAATTATTAAAAATAAAGTAAAATACATAAGTGCCAAATGTGACATAAAATATTTATTTCATCTCCTAAAAATATCGCAAAAGAAAATGAGAATGCTGATTACCGTTGGTTGAATTTTATATGCGGAACAATATCGATGTCAATTGCAAAAGACAATTATTTTATAATTACTTTTGTAAAAATATTGTGATAATTAATGTAAAATATTTAAGTGACAAATGTAGCAAAATATGCTTATTTATTCTATTTTCTGAAGATATCGTTAAAAAAAAAACGGACAGAACAATTTTGCTGAAGTATCTAAAAATTTAACTAGATACAGATCTGAAAATAATTTTGTTGGACCGAAATATTGAGCCATCAAAATAATTCCGTAGAGATCTGAAGTAGCGATGCTGTGAAAAATTCTGGTATAATTTTAGTAATCAATTTAAGCGTCCTATATAATATTATTTTGATGGCTCAATAAAATTATTATTTTCAGATTTAGCTAAATTTTTAGATACTTTAAAATCATCTTTTCCACGTAAGAATATTGAATGTCGTTGGTTGAATTTATGCGGAAGAATATCGATGTCATTCACAAAGATTAAATTATTTATAAATGCGGTATAATTACTAATGTAAATAAAATACTTAAGTGCGATGATAAATGTGATATAAAATGTGCTAAATACTCCATCTCCTGAAAATATTGCATCAAAAAAATATATTCATGATTCTCTCTCTCTCTCTCTCTCTCTCTTCAATTTAGATATTAACATATTCAACAGGGGTCTCTTTAGAAGTTAAATAAAAACAGTGATGCAATCAAGGTGTATAGCGAATGGTAGAAGCATGAATGATGCATCGGAACAGATGCCGTATGTCGTTCATCTCAAAATCACTGCACGCTGAAAGATGAATTGCATTCTGTCGCAATTTTACTACCTGCGCGTATTCGAAAAGACTGTCGCGATTACGAGGTGGGGCCAACAAACCTGTAAAATTTCAACGAGTAATCACCACGTGCCAGTCGTTCCTTGCCTATCTTGGTCGAGCCTCGTTATCTGTTTATGTTGTTGGACAATTTTTTTTAAAAGGATGCATCCACTAAAAGTGATCGTTAAGTGTAAGTAACGTAGTAAGAACATAATAGATCGAAACACACCGTACAGAGTACATTTCAAGAAACGACTACAAGCCGAAAATTATTTCTCGTAAATTATCTAATGGATCGATATGCAAAATTATTCTCCGATTACGTCATCCATTTGTAACCCGTTGTTAAGAGCGTTTTACATCATCGCGTCTTATAACCCACATTGAAACAAACGGTGCATTCTCTGTTTTTTTGTTGCACATGAAATCGTCAATGTCGCCACGCGAGACGATGCTGGCGGTGAAAGTATTAAACGAATATATGCGTCATCCTCGAGGATAATATTGTTGTTTCGCTTAACGACCGCATCGCGAATGCGAATGAATGTTAGTGACGCGTTCAGCATCGTTTATATCGACCGGTTATATTCGGCCGGATACGATGCTTAAAGGGGGGCTGGAGGAGGCGTCGTAAATATTTATTTACATGCCTTTTTCCCTCCTCATATTTCCTCCGCAAGCGTGCCTCGCGAGTATTAAGGACGAGCTTGGATTTTGATAAGAAAATGGTTGAGCGTGACGCGCCAGAGAATTCCGAGAACGCGCCGCGTGAACGAAGAGCGCGTTTGCGTAGGACGCTCTTTTACATTCATGAATCATTCCCCGTTGATTTCTTCTATCTCTCACAGAGCGCGAGCAGAGCCGATGACTAGTTGTGACATGATACTATTTATTCTCCGACCGCGTAAAACGCGCTCCCAGATTCGTTTCTTTCTCGTGTCTAGCAGGTGAGAGTCATATTTTTCCAGGGTTGGTAAAAAAATATGTTTTAAACAGTTTAAAACATGCTTAATTGGTGTTTTTAAACGTGTCTTTTTATAATACTGTTTAAAGCACGTTTGAAGCATATTTAAGAAAAAATTGATTTATTCTTTAAAAAAAAAAACATTAGTCTTTACCAGCCCTGCAATTTTCAAAGATTGATTGATCGATTTGTCGATGAAACTGCATTCGTGAAACTCGTTATTTCTTTGTCAGTTTTTTTTATCTCGAAATGAATATTCTTAATAGATTAGAAGAACCGTGAAATTTACATTAAGGATATTAGCCAAAGTTATGTATTGTATTGGGTTTGAACAAGAGTTCGTAGCGCTACAAACTTCAAAATTCAAGCAGCTTTATTTTTAACTTAGTTAAAAATTAACGAAATTTAAATTTTAAAATAGAATTTTAAAATTTAAAATCTCTACTTTCGAAAGGTCACTGTGCCTTTTGAGTTTCTGTAAGTTTGGTTATTTTTACATATGAATTATGAGTTGGACAAAATGGAAAATGTTCTTACTTTGTAAGACTTGTCACATGCCTTAAAAAAACCTTGCAAAAATTTCCGACTTGTTAATTTTAATGTCCGCAAAAGTTCATCATGAGGATAAAATTTATTCAAAATGTGTTCTGAATCCTAGTAAGTTTAATGCTTCAATCAATATTATTAAATTAAAACAAATTCGATTTGCTTATTATATAAAGTTACTTCTTCGATCAATTTTACAATGTTCTTCAAAAGAAAATAGATTCTTGTTTTCAATAATAACGAGTTTTTCTAAAATTTGTTTTTAAGTCTATTTTAAGATTATATTATCAGAAGAAAATATATATTCTTTATTGAAGGTAACCATTATTTAAAAGGAAGAAAGTGAAAAGGAAGAATTGAGTGATCACTTTTCTTAGCAACGATACTTTTCTGTATGTAAAAGTAAAATAACTTCAGTTGGGTATAATTTGACATGAATAATTTAACAGTGTAGTGTTAATACATTTTTCACATTAATATTCGCGAAATGTATACCAGTATTCCGAGCTTCGGCAAACGTCGAATCTCCGGCGATCTGTGACATTTGACAAGACATTTCTCATCTAACCGACGATGACGACGAGAACGCTTGCGAGTGCAGCGGGATGCAGTTAATAAACAGGAACGCACCCCGGACGGAGAATTAACGTTACGTGACGGTGTGGTACGCGGGTGAATAATGAGAGCGGCTCATGCAAAAACGATTAAACTCGTTTAGCTAAGAGCCGTCTGAGCGGATAATAAAATCGCGCGGGGTCTAATTCGATGAACGTGCGTAAGCGGTGACATCATTTCGCGACCTCGCCTCTCTCGCCGCGCTCTATAGACGCATTTAATGACGATACGCTCCCGCGGCCGCGGTCACTCGGCGCTGAAACAGTAACACGACCGGTCCTCTTCCCCGGGCCGTCACATCGTTTCCTCGCAGCGCGAAATGCCATCACCGCGTCGTAATCCGCCCGTAATTCATACGCGAGAGTTAACCGGGCGATCCGCAACCTTCTCCGCGTTTTACGCTCGCAGATTCCGTATTTATTATAGAGCCAGGATACTATTGTGGCCAGATACTATTGTGGAGAAAGGGAGAACACGAGTGTTGTCGGATGATCAAATCGGACACGTAAGAGGCCTTCGAATCACCGCGTGGACAACACGTTGAATCGATTGCGAACGACTGCGAATGACGCGTATGTTTTACGTGACAAATCGTAATTTTTTTTACAATTTGTGCGCGATCGTTATCTGTTAGTATTATTATAGAGGTGGAAGGCTGTCGCGTCAGAATCGATCCTTGACTGATCCGATTGACTCATTTTCTAATACCTTCGCTTCAACGGCTTGTGTCTCTATCAATGTAGATTAGTTTTGTATCTCGATTTAATTTATTCTTTAGTTTTTCCTAATTCTAATTCTTTTCTAATTCTTAGAATTCTTTAAATTCTTAAACGCCACGCTACGAGAACAGCAGACTGACACGTGCAATTCAATTCGATTGTTTATAACTTTCATAAAAATGAACATATTAATAAATTTTTTCATAATCAAAACACCAAACATTAAGGAACATATAACAGTATCAAGTAAAAAAAATGTAACTTTGTTAATGAAAAAGTTATAAACAATGGAAGAAACATTGAAAAGATCCGGCTATACATACATTTATCCATATCTTATCCAGTTTCTAAATTGCTTTTTGTATTACTTTCAAATGCAATATAGAAAAATTTGTAATTTTTTCATAATTTTTTCATTTTGTTAAAAAAATACGTGCGATACATCCTCAAACTGAGATTAAAGTTAATCTATATTGGTAGAAGCGGACATTAGTCGATGTTGTTCAAAGCGAAACTCGAAGAACTTTTTACGATAGAGGATGAGGAGGAGGAAGAAGGAGAAGGGAAAGGCCGTTGCATTTTGGAAGTATTTCAAGTCGCGAGATTGCGCTATAAAAATCGCCCCAGCGCGGTTTCGCCGCTCAAATGTGCGCGGCGAAATGCAATTACGCGCGCGCGCCAAATGCCCGACGCTCGTTTTAATGAAAAGCGACGGAAACGCTGTGCGGAACGACACGAACGGGAAATTGCTTCTCCTTACGCAATTTTCGTTGAGATCGATGCAAGAAGCTGTCCCTTAGATCACGTCATCCGGTCGCTCGAGGAGACGATCGCGATACACACGAAATTCGATCTCGACAAGAACCGGCATCGCCTTTATGTCCGATCATACTTCCGTCATGTTTCTTTTTTTATTGTTCTTTCTTTTTTTCTGCATTAGAAAAAGTCTATATTAATTGGAATTCGAAATACGTTCGACTATATAGGTACAAATCAGATACTTATACACTTTAAAAAATATAAGTGTGAATTTAAATTTAACATCACACGCGGTGGTTATTTCTCCATATTCTCCATATTGATGTTGACATAAACATCAACATGATGTAGATTTAACACTATGGGTGTGGATTGAACATTACACTGTTAGATATCAAAGGAGTCAAAGAAATTAAATCTTGTTAAGATAACATTTTAACTTCTATGTGTGTCAAAATATAAATCAATCCATTTCTGTGGTTAGTAAACAACATCCATATTTAATGTGCACTAGTAAATAATAAATTAAATTTGAATAAAATTTAACATATTTTCTTGAGTTAAATTGTTAACTGCGTTGTTTTAGTTAAATTAATAGGATAGGAGCAGTGGCGACCTGTAGAAATAATTAAAAATAACTCCAATTAGTTATAATTTAACATTATAAATTTAACAGTATGATTTAAAACTCATGATGTTAAATCCAGATTTTGTTGGCGTTTTGATAAATCAACACCAACAAGATGAGAATTATATTTAACACCCACGGTGTTAAATCCAAGCTAAATTTTTTGAAACGTAATGAAATCTATCAAACACATTCTAGTCGAAATAACGCAATCAGAAATTCAATTACGATAACCAGAATTTTATTTGGTATTATCAGAATACAATTTGTTCTCTTATTTTTGTATCTCTTATTGATACTACATTTTTTTTCAGTGTAAAGTTTTCTACATCATGAATTTAACATTTAAACGTAGCCCCATTTTGTTCAAATCCGATTCGTCCTTCATCATCCCTCTACTTTTATCAATGTAGATTAACTTTAATCTCAGTTTAACATACTGTTTATTTTTTCTAATTCTTAAAATAAGAAAAGATAGTTAAGTTATATATATAAACCGAGATCAAAATTACTCTGCAGTAGAAACAGACATGAAAATTGCAAAATGTCAAATTTATATTATCCGTCCCAGAACATAGAGAGAGAGAGAGAGAGAGAGAGAGAGAGAGAGAGAGAGAGTTTTTGGGAGAGGGGGAGGAGAGAGGGAGAGGAGAGAGGATGTTATAGCTAATATAAAACTGTTAGTAAAACAACAGAAATTTCATCAAATTGACTTTGCGATAATAGTCGACAAGTCTGCACTGAAAAAAAGTTCTGTTGCATTAATTCTGATAGATTCAATCAGAAACATATAAATTAGACAGTTAAATCTATTAAACATTCTGCTCTCGAAGTAACTAGAAATTCAATTACGACAATCAGAACTTTGATTTATATAATCAGAATTTATTTTGTTTGTATTCTCGTTACTACAATCAGAGCATTTTTCTCAATATCTAATTTATATCGAATTTGATTTTTTTTTTTCTAACTTCTCGTTGGTACAATCAGAACATTTTTCTTAATACCTAATTTATTTTATTTGTACTTCTTGTTGGTACAATTCAAACTTTTTTCTCAGCATAGATAAGTAATAATTGCCTGATTAAAAAATTACAAAATTTATAATGTACGATGATTATATTCTCTGTTCTTTCTTATTGTACATAAAGTTTAACATTCTCTCACTACCTTCGATTGTTTAACGTCACAGTCGAGACATCGTGATCACGTATCGGCATCGTAAAAGGAACCAACGCGGCCGCTGCTGATTATTGCCCAGTTCGAAATAGCCGGGGATGAGAGGATTACGTGAACCGTTCGTGAGTGAGCTGGACCATCTTGAGCACGGAGAATGCGTCGCCGCGTCGCGTCGCGACGACGACGCCCGGCGTCCCGACGTCTCCCATCGTCCCGCCGTTGATCTTTCGTCGCAGAGGGCTTTTACTGAACGGATTAAATTTCCGTGTGCTCTTTCCGATGTGTACTCAGGTCGTTTCTCTCGAGGGACGAAATTTTTATCTCGCAGAAGATTCCCTTTTTTTTTCCCGCGTCGTTGCTATTTTTATAAATGCAACTTAACTTTAACCTTGGCTTAACGAATATCTTTTTCTAATTCTTCCCAAGTAGAACATAGAAGTCATAATAATATCATGAAGATATCATCATGACTTCATTCGTCACTCATAAATTAATTTTTAAGTATCAAATGACGTTATGATAACGTTCTGTGATATCATTATGACTTAATTATAACTCCGTGTTCTACTTGGGTTAGAACTAGAAAAAGATAAAAAATAAATTAAACCAAGATTAAAATTAAGCTGCATTGGTAAAAAATGGACATCGATCACGCGGTCTCTGCGTATCATTCTTTTCTTTTTCCCCGAGTTGCGTATCACTTAGATAAAATCACAAAAACACAAAAAGATACAAAATCACAAAAAGATTAAGATAACATCAAGTACAAGTCATTTTAGTAAAAATAACATTGACGTCAATATGCACTTTTGAAGATAATTTTGTGATAAACTCTTGGCGTGACATTCTTCTTAATTTTTAAGTTATTCAATTTATAAAACATTATGATTTTGATAATTTTGTGATGAATTTTTGACGTGACAGTAATTTTTAAGTGATTTTTTTATTTAAAAAAAATCAGTCATTTCAGGAAAAATTATAATGCTGTCATTCGATACAATTTTCATGATGATTTTGTGATATGACAATGATTTTTAAGTGATTTCTTTAGTAAAAAAATCACTTAAAAAAATCATTATCACGTCAGAAATTAATAAAAAAATTATTATCACATCAAATTCGTAATAAAATCATCATTAAAAGTGTCTCAAGCAGAACAAATCACGATAACATTAAAATGACATTAAGATGAATCGGAAATGATTGGAACATGATTTTTAATGGTCATTTTGGAGTTATTTTGACATCATCTTGATATCATAATAACTTGTTTTGCTTGGGTATAACGAATGTTATAATTTTTTCTAAAATAAGTTCCACTTGATGTTATCTTTATGATTTTGTATTTTTTAAATAAAAATCATTAAAAAATAACTGTCATATGTCAAGAATTACACGCAAAATCATTTTCACAAGTGTATCGAATAACATCATTATGATTTGTCTTAAAATGACTTCTACTCCATGTCATCTTGATCTTAATATAATTACGTATTCTACTCGTGGATCTTTCGTTTTGAACGCCGGAAGTGGGGTTGGTGACAGGTGCGAACGGAAATAAAAGACTCGAAGTACTACGAGCGTAGTAAAGCGCGCGATCGTACGTAACAAATCCGCGATTCAAGGTAAAGTAACAATCCTAGACAAAAAGTTAGGGAAGGGGGAAGGAAAAGAGATAGAGAAGAGAGAATGAGAGAGAAAAAGAGAGGAAAAAGAGAGAGGAGTTGCGCTCGCAATCTACTAGAGGGCAACACGAATCGATTATTACTAGATTATTACTTTGCTCTCTTTCTCTCTCTCTCTCTCTCTCTCTCTCTCTCTCTCTCTCTCTCTCTCTCTCTCTCTCTCTGATAGCTAATTTCACTTAACACTCGCCTCCACTACCTGTGATCAGCAGCTATCTTCATACATTACTGGATGCACCGCCTGCCACCGCTCGCCTGCCTTTCTGTCTGCGCGGCGATAAAGCCTCTCCTTCCAATACGTCACTCACGGGAAATCATGAAATTGTGACTAGGGAAGGGGGACAGCCTTAAAAGGGCCGTGGTCGCCCCGGCTGTTTGTTCGTCGATTTCCTTCAAACACATCATCTTCCTAATACGTGCCACGAAAGGGGAATCATCAGGAGGTAAACGCGCCCTCTCTCACTCTCTTTCTTTCACATTTGTTCCCTCTCCGTCCGACACGCGTTATTATTTTTAGAGCATCGTGTTTGTATTCTTATCGAGCGAGAGTGAGTGACAGTCGGTCCTGTTAGCGGTATTTTCCGTTCCATCAACAGCCACGTTCTCGGCATTCATCGCGGTTTTCATCCTGTGAGGTTCTCACCTGCGGACTTCACTCCGCACTCGAGCGATCCGCGCCAACCTTCACATCGCTTGCCAGCCGCTTCCGCTTCGCGCAGCCCCGCTCGCTCCGCAGTCCTCCAGTTTGCTGCCGAGGCGGCATAACCTCAATCTCGGAGCGCGAGACGCTCCAGCTCGAGTACTCGAGGGGGAGTGGGTTAACACCTGGTCCATGTTCAAATTCCCACTCGAGTACCACTCAGGTGTCACTTTATCCTTGTTGTTGTTCACTGAACATTAAACGAGGATAAAGCGATATCTGGGAAACGTTCCTCGGGATAGAAATCTGAAAGTGTCCCTGACGGAGAGGACGGGGCGAGTGCACTCGGCTGTCGGCTCTTTAACTCGGGGGAGAGAGAGGGTTAACCGACCTCCGGGATTAGCGCGCGCGCGCGACGAGCGCCTCATGATCTCGCTCCGATCTCGCCGCCGATTCTCTCCGTGACACGGTGCGCGGCGCGCGTTCGCTTCGGCGCCGGGTTAAAGGAGTTTGACATTTAGCGAAGCGCCGCGGTAGGGTCGTCGTGGTGTGTGTGTGTGTGTGTGTGTGTATGCGCGTCGTACATGCGTATGTATGTGTATGAGTGTACATGTATGCAGGCACCAGCACGGCGAAGCGATGTTGCTCCTTTCGACGTCGCTGCACACCCCCGGAATCAATAATCGCGTTGCATAAGCGACGAGAACGTCCGTCGCGAGCGTAGCCGCGTGCCCTCGTCCTCGTCGCCGTCATCATCATCCTCATCGTCGGATTATTCGTTCAGTTTCCTGGCACGCGGCCGCCTGATATCGATTGCGTCCGCGTTACTCGATTCCTGCAGCACCACCGGATCAAGGAAAGCTGACCTGTCGTCGTGCAACGCACGACCGTCGTGCAACGATGTGCGCTACACGCCTCGCGATGGTAGATTTCGTCTATTTAATTCTTTCCCTGAGACGCGTCAACGTGGCCCATAGACTGTAATTCCTAGTCAATGGGCACACTGCGATAATTTAAGTTACAAATGGAATTAAATGTAACATATGTATATGAATGTAACATGGAACATGTGTTTATATCCATTTAGCATCTCATTGCACTTTGTAAATTTGATAATTAAAGAAGATCTCTCTTATGTTTCAGCCGTTGGTCCTCCATTCACTTGGAGGCCAGTGGAGCAGAGACGCCAGAGAATAATACGAGCTGTGGTAGCCTTGCGGAAGTGCAACAGTAGTTGGCTTCGGCCAACGGAGGCGACAGGGATATCATGGCGACGATAGACGGCCGGCCGGCCCAATATGGTGTCACGCTTAAGCAACTCCGCGAGCTCATGGAGCTCCGGGGTCGCGAAGGTGTCAACAAGATCAATGGCTACGGTGGTGTGCAGGAGATTTGTAAAAAGCTATATACTTCACCCAATGAAGGTAGGTTCGTCAGCTGTATCTCGCTAGGACAGAGCATTTATGTCGACAAGAGAGAAATTTCACACACCTTTCTTCTAATCTCTAAAAGCTTAAATCGATATTCATAGTCAGTTATTATTTTAAGATCGTCTTAAGTAATGCCTTAAGATGCTAATATGGCTCTCTAATTGACTTAGACATTAATCTTAAGACTGTACTTAAAAAGGACTTAAGACTGTGCTTAAATGTAAGAACTGGACTAAGAATCATGACAAATAAAACTTCTGACATAGAGAAAGATGATGAAAAATATATTGTGATAATTTGTGTAGGTCTTAGTGGATCAGCAGCGGACACACAACATAGGCGAGATACATTTGGTTCCAATATGATACCTCCAAAGCCACCAAAAACATTTTTACAGTTAGTATGGGAAGCATTGCAAGATGTCACGTTAATCATCTTAGAAGTAGCAGCATTGGTTTCATTAGGTCTTAGCTTTTATCAGCCTGCTGATGATGAGGAAAAAGAAGGTAAGTATTTATGATGTGATGTCATATATTTATCTATGAGTAGTTTCCACTTATTGTTAGATAG
>NW_017304461.1:979706-989126 GCF_001594115.1 Trachymyrmex septentrionalis | reverse complement strand
CTGCAGAGAGTGTTAGCTTTATGTTTAGAAAGATTCTAAAGAGAGAGAGAGAGAGAGAGAGATTTTTACAATAATTTGTTTCGTTTATCTCCAGTTGTGAGTGTAGATGAGGACGAAGCGAAATATGGTTGGATTGAAGGACTCGCTATATTGATTTCTGTAATTGTGGTGGTCTTAGTGACGGCGTTTAATGACTATTCCAAGGAGAGACAGTTTAGAGGTCTTCAAAGTCGGATAGAGGGAGAACACAAGTTCTCGGTTATACGGCAAGCAGAAGTGAAACAAATCTCCGTATCTGACATTGTTGTGGGTGATATTTGTCAGGTATATATGCAGCATCGTTGATCACATTCTTTATAGTCTTTAAATATATAATAATCTGTTAATGTTGGATTAATTTTGTACAGCATTTCTATTAATATTAATGTAGTAGAGAAAAGCAAAATTTACATTAAATTAGCTGTTTGACAATATAGATAAAATATGGAGACCTGTTGCCTGCAGACGGTATTCTTATACAAAGCAACGATCTCAAAGTGGATGAATCCAGTCTGACTGGAGAGTCAGATCATGTAAAGAAAGGGGAAGCGTTTGATCCTATGGTACTTTCAGGTGAGAGAGCCTTAATTGAATTGTCCTCGTTGATACATTATTTTTAATGTATAAAAACATGTTCAAAATTTTTGAAGAATCGTCACAGGACGGAAAATTATTTTGTATATATTGTATTGTTGAAAAGGTACACACGTGATGGAGGGTTCCGGAAAAATGTTAGTTACTGCAGTAGGTGTTAACTCCCAAGCGGGTATTATCTTTACCTTACTGGGTGCTGCTGTTGATCAACAGGAACAAGAAATCAAGAAAATGAAGAAAGGTACGTGTAATCGTTATTTCCGATCGACTAATCACTTTGAATGATTATATATTTATACAGATGTTATGTCTAAATTCTTGGAGTAATGTAATCTTTTATATTTACACTTATATAGTACGTGTTTTTTGAAATTCTATTAGATTTTGTTAGATTAATTTCAAAATCGATATTCCCATATTCTTTCCACTCTGATGATTTAGTACACCTGTCTCTCTACTAGCAACTTCTGAATCATTCAGTAAACTATTGAAAAGTCTATTGAAAAGCCAATAAATGAATATGTTATGTACAAGCAGCGAATTTATAGTGATTTGCCTTTAATAGAAGTTGTTGGTATTCTATTATATCCTCGCATGATATTTACGAAATGTTTCAAAATGAGTATAGACGAATCGCAGTGGACGCATGGTTTTGACGTGAATTGGTGTGACAATTTTTTATCACAGATTTTACAAATAGTCATTTTTTTATTCCCTGTTTTTACCCTCGACATCGCATTTGCAACACCTACAGATGGATTTCTGTATTTTTATTAACTCATTAACTGATTGGCCATAGAGAATCTGTGTTTTGATTTGTTAACGTTTCAAGAACGAACACTTTCTAGTTTTAAAAAATGTAAAATATTCTCGTAAAATGCGTTGACGCAGCAGTATTATTACATGACAATTCTTTCATTAACAAAAAATTCTTTCCCCATTCAATTATACACATTTAATATATATTAGGCACTGTAAGCAAACATCGAAAGTAATATCTGCAAATTGCAGTTATTTCTGCCAACTTATCTTTAATAAAGTGTCATATATAATTTATGAGAAGAAGGAGCTCTTATCGGTAGAATATTTTCAAGGTGCCATTATTTGATTATGTCTCATATATTTTCTTGAGTCATTTGTGTTATTATTCCTCTCTAAATAGCTAAAATGTTTCCGCTGTATAATGTTTCTGCTGTATAATGTTTTCTTATCTTTGTCTGATATGTGTATATGAGGTTTTCACATTTGATAATTGCAAAATTGGTTAAATTGTTATTCTATAATCTTTTCAAATTATTTTTATAGAAACTGTCTTACAAGTCACGTACTTTTCAAGGATTAAAATTTTTAAATTTTACATTTTAATAATAAATTATATTAAAAATGTCAAAGATTGATTTTTACTTAAAAAAAGATGGGGGAGCATTGTTTTCAAACACTAAACTTATCAGAATCTTTGATATATATTGGATATAACTTATTATTGGACATAAGTTGTTATTTTTAATTCAATTTTTCTAAATTTGTATTTAAGAAAAGTACGCCATTTTTGGGACATTTTATATATGGAAATAGAATATCAAAGGCATAATTCCTTTCTTTGACGATCCATGCTCCTCTGTATGTATTTCGTTGTTGCACAACCTGGAAGGTGAATTTGTATTTTCCTGGCGCGTGCGTGCTTGCGTGCGTGCGTGTATGTATTACCAGGAATGCATTCTTATGCACTTTTACAATTATATTAGTGAAAATTTGTTCATTTATCATAAAACAGTAGTTTTTCATTCTTTATGTTAGACCTTCTGGGCTGTACCTACCTCATTTGTTAGTATTAAGTACCCCTCTTACGAAAATTAACGAGAAATGGAAGAAAAAGAATTATAATTAAAAGACCTGAATTCTGTTAATGGCGCGACTTATTGGCATATACATTTTCAGATAGATTGCTAATCAATTTCGTTTTGCATGTATTTTTTTATCTAGAGGCTAAAAAGCAGCGGAAGAAGAAGTCATTACCAGGTGAATAATTCTAAATAATATCTATCTATATATATACATATATATATACATATTCTTATTGTTTTTATCTATATATATATAATTATGTGTACATTATACACATATACGTTATTATTAATACCAAGAAATTGATCGAATTCTCAAGGCAGTATTCAGTTTTCTTTTATCTCTCACTTCATCTTCTTTATTTTTCTATATCACTCGGCGGGTATATTTTCTTTTTTCTATGTTATTTCGATTAATTGTACCTACGACCTTACACTACCTATGTGTATACTAATGTTATGAAGGAATATTTTATCGTATTGGCAATATTCGATTAAAGTCGGTTTTCCCTCTCTTCATTGAGCACAGTTTAAGTGTACTCGGACCTGGGATATATTGCGCGCTTTGAAGCAATAATATTAACTTAAAATAATGAAAATTATGATGAGGGTGGACACTATGCGTTTTATTAAAGGACACGATCTTGTATTATATCGATATATTGCTCGCTACTAAACGCTATATCCAGGACCGAGTGTAAAAGAAGAAATGAGATTACACTGTCCACGCTTCCGTGTTCCCTATTGATTTTTGCGTGTTCTATTGGCAGTGGTTTATATGCATTTGACACGTTAGCGGCTATCTCGTTCTTGCATTAGCTTCTTGTTTTCTGCATTTTAGTAATGATATAAACACCCGTGGTTTTAAATCTGTGTTTTTAACATGTAACTGCTGTGCCACTTAATCTTAATCATCTTTCATTAAACTTCTATCCATTAACTCGAATAGCATCCACTATTTTTATTAGAATGCTTTTAACAACTTGATACATACTCATACTAAGTTTAACGATCGAGGTTCAGTCGGCGTTGCGATCAATTAGCAGCCAAGCATAATCAGAGTCTTTGCTGAGGTGCGAGTAGAGATTGATCACTCGAATCGATTGAGCCTCGATTGGTATATAGCGATGGAACGTGGTCTAATCTTGGCACTGTAAATCAAGGAGAGGAGTCGGTAGAGATTACCGGGAACAGTCACGTGACGGGAAGCGGCGGCGGAGGCGGTGGAGGTGGCGGCGGTGGTGGTGGTGTCAAACACGAGGGCGGCGAGAATCATCACGCGCCCGCACCCGCGAGCGCCGGGGAGAGCGGGAAGAAAGAAAAGAGTGTTCTGCAAGCCAAGCTAACTAAACTCGCCATACAGATCGGTTACGCCGGCTCGACCATCGCGGTGCTCACAGTCGTCATTCTAGTCATACAGTTCTGCGTGACGACCTTCGTCATAGAGGGCAAGCCGTGGCGAAACACATACGCCGGTGATCTGGTGCGGCATTTGATCATCGGTGTCACGGTGCTCGTAGTCGCCGTACCCGAAGGTCTTCCTCTAGCCGTCACCTTGTCGCTCGCTTATTCCGTCAAGGTAAGATCACAGGAATTTCCTCTTGACTTTACGGAAACCACCGTTCTTTTTTTTCTCTTTGAGATCGTCCGTTTCTCTCTGTGCAGAAAATGATGAAAGATAACAATCTGGTGCGTCACTTGGACGCCTGCGAGACGATGGGTAACGCCACCGCCATTTGCTCGGACAAGACCGGCACCCTGACCACGAACCGCATGACCGTGGTACAGTCGTATATATGCGAGAAGATGTGCAAGACAACGCCGAATTTCTCGGACATACCGAGCCACATCGGCGAGTTGATCATACAGGCTATCTCCATCAATTCGGCGTACACGTCGCGGATAATGGAGCCGCTGGACCCTACTGAATTGCCGTCACAGGTTGGCAACAAAACCGAATGTGCCTTACTTGGATTCGTATTAGCCCTGGGCAAGAAATATCAAACTGTGCGGGACGACTATCCTGAGGAAACCTTTACGCGGGTGTATACGTTTAATAGCGTAAGAAAGAGCATGTCCACCGTTGTCCCTAGAAAGGGTGGTGGATTCAGGCTCTTCACCAAGGGCGCTTCCGAGATCATCATGAAGAAGTACGTGTATAATTTCATTCTAACATCTACATTGTTTTACGATTTAGAAAAATTTAAGTCCTGCGATTTTAATCATCTCTCGGCAATTCAACAATTTTTTTTTTAAACAAAAACTATATTTTTCAAAAGAGAAAAATTTATTCGACCTTAGTGTCCTGAAATTGATTTCTTTTTCTTTGAGATTAAAGAGGAATTTAGAAATCTGATTGACTTTATTACAGATGTGCCTTTATATATGGTCGCGAGGGTCATCTGGAGACGTTTACCAGAGATATGCAAGAGCGTCTAGTAAAGAACGTGATCGAACCCATGGCAAGCGACGGGCTGCGTACCATCTCCATCGCTTATCGCGATTTTGTTCCTGGCAAAGCGGAGATCAATCAAGTTCACATCGACAACGAGCCCAATTGGGACGACGAGGATAATCTAGTGAACAACCTCACCTGCCTGTGCATCGTCGGTATTGAGGATCCGGTACGTCCCGAGGTACCGGACGCGATCAAAAAATGCCAAAAGGCCGGCATCACTGTGCGCATGGTTACGGGCGACAATATAAACACCGCGCGATCCATCGCGCTCAAGTGTGGTATCCTGAAGCCGAACGAAGACTTCCTCATTCTGGAGGGTAAGGAGTTCAATCGTAGGATCAGAGATAGCAATGGCGAGGTGCAGCAACATTTGCTGGACAAAGTGTGGCCAAAACTGCGAGTATTGGCCAGATCGTCTCCCACCGACAAGTACACCTTGGTGAAAGGCATCATTGACAGCAAGGCGAGCGTGAGTCGCGAGGTTGTGGCGGTAACCGGCGATGGCACGAACGACGGTCCGGCTTTGAAGAAGGCCGATGTCGGTTTTGCCATGGGTATCGCCGGCACAGACGTCGCCAAGGAAGCGTCCGACATTATACTGACGGACGATAACTTCTCGTCGATCGTGAAGGCGGTTATGTGGGGTAGAAACGTCTACGATAGCATCGCCAAGTTTCTGCAGTTCCAACTGACCGTCAATGTGGTCGCCGTGATCGTCGCTTTCATCGGTGCTTGTGCCGTGCAGGACTCGCCGCTTAAGGCGGTGCAGATGTTGTGGGTAAACCTAATCATGGACACATTAGCGTCCCTCGCCTTGGCCACCGAATTGCCTACGCCCGATCTACTCCTCCGTAGACCGTACGGTCGCACAAAACCACTCATTTCCAGGACAATGATGAAAAATATTCTCGGTCAGGCCTTTTATCAGTTGGGTGTAATTTTCACGCTTCTTTTCGCCGGTGAGTACTATTCCTTTCCCTCTTCCTATGACTCCACGATCTCGCCAACTTGCCTCATCGAACTTCCATCGTTCGATGTTTTTAACATTCTAACTCTTTCGTAAATGGCTGCCGCAGGTGATCTGATGCTCGACATCGATACAGGCCGCGGAGTGGCGGCGGCAGGCGGCGGACCCACACAACACTTCACCGTCATCTTCAACACGTTCGTCATGATGACTCTCTTCAACGAATTCAACGCTAGGAAAATTCATGGTCAACGCAATGTCTTCCAGGGAATATTCACCAACCCCATCTTCTATACGATTTGGATCTGCACGTGTTTCGCGCAAGTAAGTTATCAATTATTCTTACTTCTATTTATTGCTATTATCGCAATGTAAGGACGGCGGATCACTGGATCAGAATTTCATTAATAAATTATCTCGCATAATAGTAATTTTATTTATTTGTTTATTGATACATTGCAGAACAACGATGAGCAGCTTGTTTTTTAACGATGATTTAAATAACATTGTTTTTTAATAAACAGTTGTCTGTTTTTTTTGCTTATAGGTGTTTATCATACAATACGGTAAAATGGCATTCAGCACCAGAGCGCTCACGTTAGACCAGTGGTTGTGGTGCCTATTCTTCGGAATCGGTACGCTAATATGGGGCCAAATAGTTACGACTATTCCTACACGCCGAATTCCCAAAATTCTTTCGTAAGTTAAAATTACGTACTCACAAACACATACACCTACATATACCTACATACAAACACGATTTCTTTTGTTTGATCTTTGAGCACGAGGTTTATTGCAAAGAGAGAAATGAACAAAACTGCATACTCACAATATTTGATGCTTTTCTTTTTGTAGAGAACGATTTATTTAAAAATGAGATCAAGATTTAGTTTAAGTTTAATAATCGTGCAATTTCCAAAATCTATAATAAAAATTCCGACAATATTGATCACGCACGAATATATATATATTACAATTATGAAGATTTATATATTTATATATTGTACATATATATGTATATAATTGAAATTTTTGCATCATGATGTTTTTATTTAAAAATCATAAATATCAAAAATAAAAAAAAATTTAAGGTGAATGAGCTGTCTTTTGTGATCAGTAAAGTTCATATCATTAACACGCATTGTGCTCAAATCCGTAAAGCTTAGAGTAAATATAGATATCTATATAGACTATCTACGGAATTGCTATCTAATCTATCATTATACGTGAATTAGCTTTCTAAGTTTTCGTCTCATTAGCGATAGATGCCTTTGCATGCCAAATCTAGAACTCACTCGTGCTAATCAGTACAAACACATACATATATATTATATACATATACCGCAGGATTAGTAATAGTTTATGTCGATTCCCGAAGAATGTTACCTCCCATGTGCAAGCTCGCGTGATTGTTTCACTTTGGTCCGGGATAGGAATCTTTAATGAACCTGTATAGTAATCTCGAAGTAATTGTTACATATAAAATTCAATTATATCCGTATTAACAAGTTGGACCTGTATAATTATAAAATTATAAATTAATGAATTGGCAGTCTAATTGGATAATTATATATAGATACTGTAATAAAAAAAGATAATCACAACTGTACCTATATCAGACTAGAGATTGATATTAAGATTGAATTGAAATTTAACCAACCAAAACAAAATTTATTAAGCAAAATTGATATTGGTTTTCTTCTTCTGATTGGTTAAATTCCATTTTAATTTCTAATTTGATACAGGCATTAGGATTCTCATAGTATCAGCATATAATTACGTTTATATTATTATAAAATAAAGTCATCGCGATAGGAAAATTTCAATAAAAGTGTAAGATAATTTTAGAAATGATTCTACTTCAAAAATTACTTAGTACTATAATTGACAGCAATCATATCATTTCTTCGATCATAAATCACCAACAATCGTGATCAAATGTAAATGATCACGCACGCTGAAATAAATCCCATCCCGGGTATTCCTTCGCTCCTCCAACCTGTAAGTAATTTGGCCTTAATCGTTGCATGATTACAGCCGTCTTGGAAATCTACTTACTTGTTTATAACATATAAGCGGTGTCGAGCCGGCGACAGCTTATGTTGTCGCAAGCACTAATCGAAGTTCGATGCGTAGCGCACGATCTTGAATATTCAACGAGACGGACTGGAAAAAAAACAAGAGCTTATTTAGCTCAATAACGCGATTATTCGATAATTAATTTAAACTGAGCATGAGGAACAATCCAAAAAGGATCGCGCGATCAATAACGCTTATTAACACACGCTCTTTCATTCGATTTGTTGAATTTACGCGATCTCTCAGCGTTCTTTCTTTCTCTTTCTTCTCTTCTTTTATCCTTACATCCCCTTTTACCTCATCCTGTTCAATATGTTCTTTCTTCTTTTCCATTTATATACACGTACACAATCATACTCGACTGCATATGACTCTCTATAGTGACTGTAATTGTCTACATCTGTCAATGAAACCAACGTAATCTCGGCGAGGATCAGTCTTCGATGCTGTAAGCAAGGAAAAAGTATTTTCATTGAGAAAGAAAAGATAAATCACTGTGTTGTGTGACAGAAAAGGGTTGCAGTATTGGAATTTTGAAAACTCATGACATAGTTTTAAAGAGTACATATAATTAAAAGTGTAACACGGAAGGAAAAGTAAAATTATGCACATACATTTACTATTCTAATTAAAATCAATTTAGAATTTTAATCTTCCATCTCTAACTCTTTTAGATACGAATGAAACTTGACTCTCAAATTTCTTCTTTACTTTTGTTCAAATTTCAAAATTTCAAGATTTTAACATTTGAGTATAAAAAACTATTTGGTAATATAATGGAGATGTTGAAAAATAATCCTGAATTTTTCCACATTTTGTGAAATCTAGAACAGTAAAAAAATTGAACAGAAAAGACTCAGATTACAAATGGAGGGATAAAAATATGATTGCAGAGGATTAAAAGTGCTCTACTGAAAACTTATTAATTTTGAAAAATGTCACTTTTCTATCAATACAACGAAATATTGAGAACGAGAAGATATAAAAACTTTTTTTACTTGCTTGCTGTATTTGAATTTAAAATCTAAACTCGCCGATTATAACAATTTCGATCATTCGTACTACTCTTTCTCATCGATACCTTTTTCTCTCTTTTTTTTTTCCTTTTTTTTTCCTTCAAGCTGACAGCTCCTAATACGCAAGAGAAGCACGGTTCGAATGCTGCCGCATGCGAGGAGCTCGCCCGTGTAACAGGCGAGCGGGTTAATCTCGCGTTGAGTCGAGAATATACACGCTTTTTGCCGCTACTCTGTGTACGCGAGCCGAGGGCACTACTAAAATGCTACACGAGCGGAAGGGTCAGCTAGCCAAAGGTTACAGGGAGTGTTCTCTCGCGAAGCTTTTACCGCCGTGTATGTAGTACAGTACATGTACCCGCTTGTATAACATAACGGGTACCAGCCCGGCTATTCACGTTATTAGTATGCGTGTGTCTGTGT